>NC_048572.1:50825988-51125988 GCF_013265735.2 Oncorhynchus mykiss | reverse complement strand
CAGCAAACGATCCCTTCACGTAATCTCAGTCGTTGTGGTCTCGTAAATTAAAAAAACTACAACCTCATCTCTGCTTATGAGGGCGGCGCTTGCTGCTCGCGTGCCACTTCAATATGCAAATTCAAGCCTTAATTGTAGCCATGGGAATCTTGTAAGATTCATCGGGGAAACAAACATCAAGGCCTGTGCGCTGACAGTGATGGTAGTTTAGATCTAAGACTCAATGGCATTTATTTACCTGCCTGGGGAGAGAGAAGGGGGATAGAGAAAAGGGGAGAGAGAGAGAGACGGGAAGAGAGATGGAGAAGGAAAGAGAGAACGTTTAGATCTGAGACCCAAGGGTACTTCTTTACCTACAATGGTGTGAGACGGGGGGAGAGGTGGGAGGGGGAGAAGGAGAGAGAGAGATTGAGAGGGAGGGAGAGAGAGAGCAGACTACAGAGACCAGCTGTCGTGTGAAGGCACATTTTTAAGACACATTTTCACACACTTTGTGAAATGTGTTTTATGTACAGTATAAGGGATGAATACTGATATCAGTGGTGATTGCTTTTCAATGGCTGTTTTATCCAATATAATCATGCACATACATAGTTGTACTAAAATCATGTCTTTCCATGATAATATATCAAAAGACAAATGTATTTCAAAATTTTGGGGGGGGACAGGTCCTCCATGTACTGTACCTAGTAAAGGTTACACCATTGGTTACTATCACAGTGTTCATCGAGGTGACATTGTTGCCTACTTTGAATTGACACAATGAGCACAAAAAAAGACTTGTTTATACCTGCCGTTAACATGCGTCATTTGCCCTGATCTTGTCCACATTCTGATTTTGCCCACCTTCTCAGAAATATGTCTACACATGGGATTAAAATGTGTCTCATATCCATCCACTGTGTTCGCATTGTGACCAGGTTTCCTATATGCAAATAATTTGATAGGTGTTCTTAAAGAATATTTTAAGACGCATATTGATGCCGTAAGTCAATGGTGCCACCTCTCAATCACTTTAGAAGTCGAGATAACGATAGAAATGGTTTCACTGTCCAGATCTGTCTGTACTTGTAAGATATCCAGACACAATGCGTGCCTGACTACCTCCCGAGGTGGTCAGGAAGATCACAATCAGATCACAATGACTCTTTTAATCGTCTACACCTGTTTTCTAGGTTTTATTTATTCACACCAAAGAAGATAAGTGAAAGACAAAACAGTACAGGTAAAAACAGTGTGCAGGTGAGTTTGGAAACCCAAGAGTTTTTATATGAAAATCACACCCCCCAAAAACAATGTACAACAATGATGATGTTTTGGCAATGTGAAGATATCAATTCCAGAGTATGGAACCTCTGTATCTGATAGAGAGGTGACAATGTGTGGTGCGGCAGTGGGGAGGGTGAAGGTTATCGGAGTGTCTTGTGTTGTATGCATGGATTTGGAAGAATCGATTGAAGGGTTTGGGTAGGATGTCTGGGAGGTATGTGTATTTGTAAATGAAGGTGCATAATTGGATATTGAGTTTCTTAAACAGAGGGGCAGATGGAGCCAAGTAATTAGAGGGGATGGCTAGCCTTGCAAATGTATTTTAGATGAGTAAATTGTCTAATTCCATTTGGGCATGAGATAAAAAATAAAAAACAACACTCAGCTTGATTGTTTAAAAAAAAAAGTGTCACCAAATTGAATATTTTTTAGAGCAGAATCTGTTGGTATTGTTTGCATTAAAGGCATGAAATTATTTTAAAATAATCAATATAGTGACAGTCAGCTGTCAGCTTCAATGATTGTTGACTAATTAGAAAATGGGAAGACAGTGGGCATGTGCATGCACCCCTTCTCACCTGTGCACTCGTTCACCCCCCTCAAAGATTAAAAGTAGTGGATTGTTGTAACTGTATTGGTAGACAATTAATCTACATCTACCCAATTCTTTTGCATCTTTAAGATGAGTTAAGGTGAGTGGCCAGAGCTAGCAATAAATGGGATGCAGCTCAAAATGACATGGCTAACGAATGACAGCAGGATGCCTCTTGCTTCCAACAAGTTTAGGATGGGATGTCGATTGCTTTGCTATCTAAAATCAAAATAATTCTTAACTGCTGAAATTACTGCAATACTGTTAATATATTTTGATCACTTTTCATGTAATTTTGGCCAGATGATAGGCTCACTCACTGATCCAAACAACATCGGAAGAAAAGTGTGAACCTCTTATGAACGTTAGCTCTGGTGTACGGCTACTTGTAGATTGTAAATTACAACTTTATACTACGACATTTATCGTGATACAAGGCGAGACCCAGATGCAGACACAGGGGGCAGATGGTTGGAGTTTTTTAATAATTCAAAAGAAGTAGGCAAGAGAATGGTCGTGGACAGGAAAAAAGGTCCAAACCAGTTCAAAGTCCAGGAGGTACAGAGTGGCAGACAGGCTCGAGGTCAAGGCAGGCAGAATGGTCAGGCAGGCGGGTACAGAGTCGAGACACAGGCAAGGGTCAAAACTGGGAGGACTAGAAAAAGGAGAATGGCAAAGGCAGAGGTACGGGAAAAGACGCTGGTTGACTTGGAACATACAAGACGAACTGGCACAAAGAGACAGGAAACACAGGGATAAATACACTGGGAAAGACAAGCGACACCTGGAGGGGGTGGAGACAATAACAAGGACAGGTGAAGGAGATCAGGGTGTGACAACATTACTAACTAGCTAGGTAATTATTCAGTGTCTAAACCAGCCTGATTTCAGTGATCTGTAGCATGTTATCTTGAATAGGCCAAGTCAGCTACGATACTTACAGTGCCTTGCGAAAGTATTCGGCCCCCTTGAACTTTGCGACCTTTTGCCACATTTCAGGCTTCAAACATAAAGATATAAAACTGTATTTTTTTGTGAAGAATCAACAACAAGTGGGACACAATCATGAAGTGGAACGACATTTATTGGATATTTCAAACTTTTTTAACAAATCAAAAACTGAAAAATTGGGCGTGCAAAATAATTCAGCCCCCTTAAGTTAATACTTTGTAGCGCCACCTTTTGCTGCGATTACAGCTGTAAGTCGCTTGGGGTATGTCTCTATCAGTTTTGCACATCGAGAGACTGACATTTTTTCCCATTCCTCCTTGCAAAACAGCTCAAGCTCAGTGAGGTTGGATGGAGAGCATTTGTGAACAGCAGTTTTCAGTTCTTTCCACAGATTCTCGATTGGATTCAGGTCTGGACTTTGACTTGGCCATTCTAACACCTGGATATGTTTATTTTTGAACCATTCCATTGTAGATTTTGCATCATTGTCTTGTTGGAAGACAAATCTCCGTCCCAGTCTCAGGTCTTTTGCAGACTCCATCAGGTTTTCTTCCAGAATGGTCCTGTATTTGGCTTCATCCATCTTCCCATCAATTTTAACCATCTTCCCTGTCCCTGCTGAAGAAAAGCAGGCCCAAACCATGATGCTGCCACCACCATGTTTGACAGTGGGGATGGTGTGTTCAGCTGTGTTGCTTTTACGCCAAACATAACGTTTTGCATTGTTGCCAAAAAGTTCAATTTTGGTTTCATCTGACCAGAGCACTTTCTTCCACATGTTTGGTGTGTCTCCCAGGTGGCTTGTGGCAAACTTTAAACAACACTTTTTATGGATATCTTTAAGAAATGGCTTTCTTCTTGCCACTCTTCCATAAAGGCCAGATTTGTGCAATATACGACTGATTGTTGTCCTATGGACAGAGTCTCCCACCTCAGCTGTAGATCTCTGCAGTTCATCCAGATCAGTTCATCCAGACACAATCATGAAGTGGAACGACATTTATTGGATATTTAAAACTTTTTTAACAAATCAAAAACTGAAAAATTGGGTGTGCAAAATTATTCAGCCCCTTTACTTTCAGTGCAGCAAACTCTCTCCAGAAGTTCAGTGAGGATCTCTGAATGATCCAATGTTGACCTAAATGACTAATGAGGATAAATACAATCCACCTGTGTGTAATCAAGTCTCCGTATAAATGCACCTGCACTGTGATAGTCTCAGAGGTCCGCTAAAAGCGCAGAGAGCATCATGAAGAACAAGGAACACACCAGGCAGGTCCGAGATACTGTTGTGAAGAAGTTTAAAGCCGGATTTGGATACAAAAAGATTTCCCAAGCTTTAAACATCCCAAGGAGCACTGTGCAAGCGATAATATTGAAATGGAAGGAGTATCAGACCACTGCAAATCTACCAAGATCTGGCCGTCCCTCTAAACTTTCAGCTCATACAAGGAGAAGACTGATCAGAGATGCAGCCAAGAGGCCCATGATCACTCTGGATGAACTGCAGAGATCTACAGCTGAGGTGGGAGACTCTGTCCATAGGACAACAATCAGTCGTATATTGCACAAATCTGGCCTTTATGGAAGAGTGGCAAGAAGAAAGCCATTTCTTAAAGATATCCATAAAAAGTGTTGTTTAAAGTTTGCCACAAGCCACCTGGGCGACACACCAAACATTTGGAAGAAAGTGCTCTGGTCAGATGAAACCAAAATTGAACTTTTTGGCAACAATGCAAAACGTTATGTTTGGCGTAAAAGCAACACAGCTGAACACACCATCCCCACTGTCAAACATGGTGGTGGCAGCATCATGGTTTGGGCCTGCTTTTCTTCAGCAGGGACAGGGAAGATGGTTAAAATTGATGGGAAGATGGATGGAGCCAAATACAGGACCATTCTGGAAGAAAACCTGATGGAGTCTGCAAAAGACCTGAGACTGGGACGGAGATTTGTCTTCCAACAAGACAATGATCCAAAACATAAAGCAAAATCTACAATGGAATGGTTCAAAAATAAACATATCCAGGTGTTAGAATGGCCAAGTCAAAGTCCAGACCTGAATCCAATCGAGAATCTGTGGAAAGAACTGAAAACTGCTGTTCACAAATGCTCTCCATCCAACCTCACTGAGCTTGAGCTGTTTTGCAAGGAGGAATGGGAAAAAATGTCAGTCTCTCGATGTGCAAAACTGATAGAGACATACCCCAAGCGACTTACAGCTGTAATCGCAGCAAAAGGTGGCGCTACAAATATTAACTTAAGGGGGCTGAATAATTTTGCACGCCCAATTTTTCAGTTTTTGATTTGTTAAAAAAGTTTGAAATATCCAATAAATGTCGTTCCACTTCATGATTGTGTCCCACTTGTTGTTGATTCTTCACAAAAAAATACAGTTTTATATCTTTATATTTGAAGCCTGAAATGTGGCAAAAGGTCGCAAAGTTCAAGGGGGCCGAATACTTTTGCAAGGCACTGTAGGTCAGGGATGTTCAAGCTAGCGTTTTCAAATTGGGCATGCTAGCTAATGTAAAAAAAAATGTGGAAATGAACTATTTTCCTTAAGTAATCATACAATATGTTTACATTACAATCCTTGAACCTTTGTTAATCGAAATCTATATGGATGACCTTGCTGATGTGTCCTCTACTGTACTTCCTATACATATTGCTGATGATACCAACTTGTTTTATCACTCAATAATTTCAATTCACTAATCAATGAAGCCAACTCAGGCATGGCAAAATGTTCGGAATGGTTCAGATAAACAAATAAACTTTAAATGTAAAAAAATATTCACCTTCATTGTAATCACTGTTAAGAATAATACATATTGTGAGTAAGCATGAGAGCATCAGCTGTTCTGGATGACTGTAATCACATTCTTCGCAGCAGATGTGAGTTAAACCTTTAAACAGGTCAGCGTTCACAAGGCCATCGGGCCAGACGGATTATTCAACATGCGCTGACCAACCGACAAGTCTTCATTTTTTTAACCTCTCCCTGTCTGAGTCTGTAATACCAACATGTTTCAAGCAGACAACCATAGTCCCTGTGCCCAAGAACACTAAGGTAACCAGCCTAAAATACTACCGACCCGTAGCACTCACGTCTGTAGCCATGAAATGCTTTGAATAGGCTGGTCATGGCTCACATCAACACCATTATCGTAGAAACCCTAGACCCACTCCGATTTGCATACATAATAAAACCATATTGGTGCTCATATACAGTGCATTCGAAAAGTATTCAGACCGCTTGACTTTTTCCACATTTTGTTACTTTAGCCTTATTCTAAAATTAAAAAAATTCCACAATAACCCATAAATAACCCAAAAAATAAAGTGACAGTTTAACAGTTCTCTTTTTTAAATTTGAGCAAATTTACTAAAAATAAAAAACAGAAATACCTTATTTACATAAGTATTCAGACCCTTTGCTATGAGACTCGAAATTGAGCTCAGGTGCATCCTGTTTCCATCGATCATCCTTGAGATTTTTCTACAACTTCATTGGAGTCCACCTGTGGTAAATTCAATTCATTGGACATGATTTGGAAAGGCACACCTGTCTATATAAGGTCCCACAGTTGACAGTGCATGTTAGAGCAGGAATTATCCATAGAGCTCCGAGACAGGAATGATTTCCATCATTCTTAAATTGAAGAAGATTGGAACCACCAAGACTCTTCCTGGAGCTGGCCGCCCGGCCAAACTGAGCAATCGGGGGAGAAGGGACTTGGAGTTCCTCTGTGGAGCTCCAGAGTTCCTCTGTGGATATGGGAGAACCTTCCAGAAGGACAACCATCTTTGCAGCACTCCACCAATCAGTCCTTTATGGTAGAGTGGCCAGACAGAAACCACTCCTCAGTAAAAGGCAAATGACAGACCGCTTGGATTTTGCCAAGAGGCACCTAAAGGACTCTGAGAAAGAAGATTCTCTGGTCTGATGAAACCAAGATTGAACTATTTGGCCTGAATGCCAAGCATCACATTTGTAAGAAACCTGGCACCATCTCTACGGTGAAGCATGGTGGTGGCAGCTTCATGCCGTGGGGATGTTTTTCAGTGGCAGGGACTGGGAGACTAGTCAGGATTGAGGGAAATATGAACAGAGCAAAGTATAGAGAGATCCTTGATGAAACCATGCTCCATAGCGCTCAGGACCTCAGACTGGGGCGAAGGTTCACCTTCCAACAGGACAACGACCCTAAGCACACAGCCAAGCCAACGCAGGAGTGGCTTCGGGACAAGTCTCTGAATGTCCTTGAGTGGCCCAGCCAGAGCCTGGACTTGAACCCAATCCAACATCTCTGAAAATAGCTTTGCAGCGATGCTCCACATCCAACCTGACAGAGCTTAAGAGTATCTGCAGAGAAGAATGGGAGAAACTCCCCAAATACAGGTGTGCCAAGCTTGTAGCTTCATACCCAAGAAGACTCGAGGCTGTAATCGCTGCCAAAGGTGCTTCAACAAAGTACTGAATAAAGGGTCTAAATACTTATGTAAATGGGATATTTCCGTTCTTTATTTGTAATAAATTCCCCCCCCAAAAAAGCATTTTTTTCTTAGTGAAAAACAGTTTAATCCATTTTAGAATAAGGATGTAACGCATAATGTGAACAAAACATTCAGATTTAAATATATTATAGAACAAGTGTCTGACATGTAGAATATGGAACTTATTCACATCATCTCCACGGGGCCCTGTCACTTATAGCTGATTTCATGGATGAACTATCGCCAAAACTCAGGGAGGAATTCGATCACCAGTTGCTTGAGTTTGTGCCTGAGTTCAAGAAGAATAACAAGGGACCACAGTAAAATTTATGTTCTGTTGTTCTGACCCTCAACTACTTTTCTCCTTCCCGCCTTCTGACACCCTGGTGGTGTCATGACTGTCCTGTGAGGAGCCGAATGGGTCAGATCAGCTTGGCAATAGATGACAGTAACCAGACCCTCTCTCACCCACAGAGGGGGGAGGAGGGAGCTGGTGGGGGGTTGACACCTCATGCTCTGTTGTAAATTAAAGGAGAGGAGATCCAGGGTCTCCCTCTCCAAATTCACACATGAATGTGTCTTTGTTCACCGAAGCTCTTAACACGTTCTAAATTGAATACTGGAACAAGATTTCTAACATAGAACGTGGGAAATGGTCTAGAGGCGATCTAGAGAATAATATTGTCATATTGGTTGTTATTTTGAGATGTCATTAAAATGTTATAAAGGAAATATTGTAACATTAAAAGTATATACACTACATGTATGAAATCTCCATCCTCTACATTGTGCATGAAATATGGAAAATGATGCAAGTATTTTTGTTAAGATAGGGATGTGATTTTAGGAGCCATCAGAGATAATTTGTTTTCTATAAACTTTGCACAGTAAGTAGCCACGCCCCGAGTGAGGTCAGAGAGCGTGTTAGCCTGACGGAACCGTCCCTTTCGACCAGAGTGCATAAAAGGATTGGTAAAGAAATTAACATTTAGACCAGAGAGGCGTGTAGCTGCAGCTCACGTACAAAGTGGTTTGAACTCTGAAATCTCAACACGAGGTAGAGACAAGAACGTCACCTCCCGGACAATCACTGGTACGGCTGATTAGCGGTCCTAAGTAAAGTATATAGAAAAGCGAATTTAAGTGGGACCATTCTACTACTCTTCAAACCATCCTATTCCACTACTCTTCTCAAGTCACCATATTCTACTACTCTCTGGTTAGCTTATCTTCCAAGGAGCATCTTCCAGAGTGAACAACAGTAGGAGACGGGGACGGGCATTTTTGGACAATCAGAGCCTTTCAAGCATGCCGCGGAAAGACCCAACACTCTTCCTAAGAAGGCCTGGTTCCAACAGTGATAAACCCGCGAACAAAGGCATTAAAACGTAAATAAATTAATGATTTCTTACTCCAAACGGGTGGCGGTTTGTGTGCAATGTATATGATTTACTGTCAGAGTTGTTCCTAAAATGTATCAATGATAAGCCGCCGTATGTTGTCAGTCCACTAGGGACCTTTTTCTGATGTATGAAGTGTGTATGTTTATCCTGTGTTATCATCTAGTTATCTAGTAAATAAATAATTAAACCAATTAGTGTAGTACTGAATCATAAGGCTGGGGTTTTTGCAGATGCAAGGAGGTTATGACTGTTCAGAATGATGATATGAAAAGAGGTTATGATTAATACGTTGACTGATTTATGGATGTGACCTTTTAGAGTTTATTTCGGGAGATGGTAACTCTTTAAACAACTGCTCTCGTGGTGCACCACATTCCTAATGAGTTCATTGTTACCTGATTTATTTAATTTAAACATAGTTGATTCGATTAATAAATAATCAGGTGAATGAAAGTAAAGTCACAACAGTGATGACACACATCACTGCGTGCCTGGCAGATATCTCAGGTTGGATGTCGGCCCACCCCGTCAAGCTCGACAAGACGGAACTGCTCTTCCTCCCGGGTAAGGCCTGTCCACTCAAAGACCTTTCCATCACAGTTGACAACTCCAAGGTGTCCCCCTCCCAGAGTGCAAAGAACCTTGGTGTGACCCAGGACAACACCCTGCCATTCTCTGCAAACATCAAACAGTGACTCGCTCCTGCAGGTTCATGATCTACAACAGGATGTGACGCAGATCCTAATCCAGGCACTTGTCATCTTCCGTCTTGGAAAGAATGAACCAGCGTGTCCCTGATTGTGTGTGCCTGTCTGTATGAAAACAGAGCGGAATTTTCCTCCAGAGACTAGAGCATCGATACTGTTTGTGAATGTCCAGCATTTCAGGATTGCACTTTTGATTTAGTTTGAACGATGATTGAAGTCTGTTATAAAGCACAGCCATGACATGTTGCTATACGTGACAATCTCCCACCATAATAATAGTCTTGTACCGCTTGCAGGGTTGATAATTTATTATATATATTTTCAATCCTCTAGGATTTTGCCTGTGCTTAGCTCTATTCCATTTATTTTTATCCTAAAAAACACTCCCTAGTCTTTCGCGATGCCAAGCATACAGGGCGCCAGGTGGTAAGAGTGTTGGACTAGTAACTGAAAGGTTGCAAAATTGAATCCCCGAGCCGACAAGGTAAAATCTGTTGTTCTGCCCCTGAACAAGGCAGTTAACCCACTGTTCCTAGGCCGTCATTGAAAATAAGAATTTGTTCTTAACTCACTTGCCTAGTTAAATAAAGGTTAAAAAATACCCATAACATGATGCAGCCACCACTATGCTTGAAAATATGAAGAGTGGTACTCAGTGATGTTAAATTAGATTTGCCCCAAACATGACGCTTTATATATTCAGGACGTACAGTATATTTCTTTGCTACATTTCATTTTTGCAGTTTTACTGTAGTGCCTTTATGCAAACCGTATACATTTTTTAGAGTATTTGCATTGTGTTCAGGCTTCCTTATTTTTACTCTGTCATTTAGATTAGTATTGTGGAGTAACTACAATGTAGTTGATCCATCCTCAATGTTGTCCTATCACAGCCATTCAACTCTAACTGTTTTAAAGACACTGTGGGCCTCATGGTGAAATCCCTGAGCAGTTTCCTTCCTCTACAGCAAGTGAGTTAGGAAGGATGCATGTATCCATTTAGTGACTGGGTGAATTGATACACCATCCAAAGTGTAATTAATTACTTCACCATGCTCAAAGGGATAGGTGCCCCTCTTTGCGAGTCATTAAACATCTTCCTTTGTCTTTGAAATTCACTGCCCGACTGATCTTTAATATCTCATTAAAGTACATATTTGTACATATTTCCATATCTTGCAAATGCATTTTTCTGGACCCTGGATGAAGTCAGTCAAAATATTTTGGTTTCATTTAATTAAGACACTCCAGGACCAGAGTAGATAGTGTATTTTTTATTGATTTAACTTGGCAAGAACAAATTCTTATTTACAATGACAGCCTAAAAGCGAACAGTGGATTAACTGCCTTGTTCAGGTGCAGAACGACAGTTTTGTTCATTGTCCGCTCTAACCATTAGGCTACCTGCAGCTCCAAAATAAATACTGGATAAATACTTTTTTCATCTTCCTATCTGTAAAACACAAAAAAAGACATGTATGTAAAATGCATTTTTACACCTGAACACACTTTTAAAGATAGAGGATAAAGCCTGGTTGATGCGGAAAACTGTGTTTTTAAACAACATTCTCTGAAGTTAAAGTTTTCTTGGGATATTTATGGAAAGTGTTCTTAATGTTCTCAGAGCAATTTGAGAACATGACTTTAAATAGAACCATGAGGAAACCTGTAGGAAACTACACTGAGTTTCCAAAACATTAAGGACACCTTCCTGATAATTGAGTTGCAGTTCTTGACACAACCCAGTGTGCCTGGCACCTACTACCACACACCGTTCAAAGGCACTTAAATATTTTGTCTTGCCCATCCCCGTCATCTCCTCACCAGCATCTACACTGATTGAAGTGGATTTAACAAGCGACATCAATAAGAGATCATAGCTTTCACCTGGATTCACCTGGTTAGTCTACGTCATGGAAAGAACATGTGACCTTTGTACACTCATTGTATGCTGAAGTACTGAAATTCCGAGAGAAGAATGTTTCTTAACTTCCTCTGAACTATTTGAGAATATTCCCAATGTCAAACCAGTCGGAGAACATTCCTAGGACATGAACAAAATTGAAGTTAAATGTAATCGTGTTTGAACTTCCTGGAAATTTTCTGTAATAAAATAAAAAAAATGTTGGTCAAGTTCTTTAAATGTGCTGAGAACATTCCAAAGCCAAGCAACTATCCTGCACCATTCCCAGAAAGTTTTGGGAAGGTTGTATGCCAAATAACCATAGGACAACCAAGCTTAAAAAAGCATATGGTTCTCAGAACGTTATCTGATAGCTGGGGTGTGACTCAGATTTCTGAAACTGTTAACTTCCCTCACACAAGATGAGTTTACCTTGAGGGTATCACAGCTGATTCAATTGATCAAAAGTTCATCATGTTCTCCTCACATTCATGGAGATATTGCTGCCAAGCAAACGTAATTGAAAAGTTGAGGAATTGGATTTGGTCGTCTCTGTAAGTCTAAATCTCCCAATCTATTCCAACAATCTCACAGCAGAACTGCATATACACAGTCATAAGGTGAGTATTTTCATCTGCACTACATATCATTCCTCTCCCTCCCTCCATCTCTGTCCCTGTCTCTTTCACAAGCAATATACGGACGCGCACACACATGCGCCACTCTTCTAATATCTACCATAATGAACATCTTCAAAAACAACCTGGATGACCTGGTTATAAATCTTGACAAGGATCCAAAAGACTTCCCGATATTTCAGTCTGATTTCATGTGTTGATTCTACTGCTGACGTGTTTGACCTTTGATAAAAGGTCAAAAATGCAGTTCTGATAAATGTAACATCTGCATATTGGACTAAGATACTCAACTTTGTTTTATTTTTATCCATCAAATATTGACTGTATTATGGCACATAAACAATTGTATAATGAGAGACCAAAAGTCCATGGAATCCAAATGTTTTGGTGGGACTTCATGTAATTAATTGATTGTCAAATATAAAAAACTGTACTTCCCCCCTTACAATCTCCTATCAACTTCCAGCATGGCTTTTACCAAAATATGGGTGACATTACTTATTCATGATTGACGTT
The DNA here is from genome assembly GCF_013265735.2 of Oncorhynchus mykiss. NCBI lineage: Eukaryota > Metazoa > Chordata > Actinopteri > Salmoniformes > Salmonidae > Oncorhynchus > Oncorhynchus mykiss. The sequence continues at coordinate 51,113,509 of NC_048572.1, read as the reverse complement.
TTCTAGAATATTAAACACAAGGCGGAAATGTTGGTTTGTACCAAAACACATAAACACATGGGTCAAATGTTTTTTGTCCTGTGTCTATGATATGCCGACGATACCCCCATCCTTTTGATACATCGTGTCACACGTTTTCAAAATAGTAAAGTCCAGGAGAGAAAGTGGTTAGCTCAGGTAATTATATGAATATTGTCTGTTTCTATTTTGAAAGCAATCGGTGAAGCAATCGAGGAAGTGACAATTAGTTGACAAATAGATGATCCACTTCTCAAACACAGCCAAATGAAAAAGGAACAGAACACTTCTGGGTCTGATGAATGCTGTGTCTGAGATTTCCAGTGAGCCAGGCTGTGGTGTGAAGGAGGTCAGCACGGTGAATCCTCCTAGCTCTGTCTGGAGCCCTGGGGCCTGGGAACCAGGGGAGGGGTCATGGGAACAGCCTGCCTGCCTGAATATCTGCCTCCCTGCCTGGGGGAAGGACATAAGCACAGCAGCACCTGCAGAACAAATACTTCCTCTGACTGAAACACTAAAGCTACGGATTTGGAGCAAGCGCATCCAATTAACCCCGAAATGGACCTGAGGGTGACACTGCAGAGATGTACATTCCTATCAAAGCTGAAAGCCTATTTATGCCTCCCAAATGGCACCCTATTCCTTACATAGTGCATTACTTTTGACCAGAGCCCTATGGTCAAGTAATGCACTATATAGGGAATAGGGTGCCATTTAATACGCAACCTATCTGGGGAAGGGAAGGGAAAGATACAAGTGTGAAGGAAGGGGAGAGAAAGCATTTCAGCACTTGAATAATGATGATTGAGAAAGTTACAGACGCACAAATACCATACCCCCAAGACATAATAACCTCTCACCATTACAATAACATTTTTGACACAGCTCTTTCTAATATTTCTACTACTTAACATTGCATTTTAGTTACACTGTTTATACACACCACATATGTACTTATACAGTAAGCTCCAAATGTACTGGGACAGTGACATTTGTTGTTGTTTTGGCTCTGTACTCCAGCACTTAAAGATAAAAAAATATTCAATGACTATGAGGTTAAAGTGCAGACAGTCAGCTTTAATTTGAGGGTATTTTCATCCATATCGGGTAAACTGTTTAGAAATTACACCACCTTTTGTACATAGTCTCTCCATTTAGGGGAGCAAAATTATTGGGACAATAGGAAGGAAGGAAGGAAATGTTATTTTCGTGTCAAATCGGCAATTGGCAACACATCCCTTACTCATCCCCAACACATTCCTTACATTAAACAAACATAATAATAATTCACTGTGGTAATTAAATAAAAATTATTGTTCCGCTGTTCTCTGCAAGCTAAATGTGTATTAAAGTAGTAAAATGTTAAGTATTTGGACCCATATTCTTAGCAAGCAATGATTACATCAAGCTTGTGACTACACATTTGATGGATGCATTTGCTGTTGGTTTTTGTTGTGTTTCTGATCATTTTGTGCTCAATAGAAATGTATGGTAAATAATGTATTGTGTCATTTTGGAGTCACTTTTGTTTACTTCTACATTAATGTGGATGCTACTATGATAACGGATGCTACCATGATACCATCACGGCTGCGACAGAGCCTGGGCTCGAGCCCAGAATCTCTGGTGCCTTAGACCACTGCGCCACCCGGGAGGCCTTGATTTGATTTATTGTATCATTTATAATCTGGAATACAGAGCCACAACAACAAAAAATGTGTCACTGCCCCAATACCTTTTTATTTTATTTAACCTTTATTTAACTAGCCAAGTCAGTTAAGAATAAATTCTTATTTTACAATCACGGCCTACCCCGGCCATAAACTGTATCTTGGAAAGTCTACACATTCTAGTTATCAGATTCACATGGAATTGTTGTGAAATTTAAATGTTTAACTATGAAACTATTTGTGAAAAGATTAAATTATCTCCTAAATAAGATAATTGTTTCATAGTAAAACGTGGGCCCACTCAGTGGCCACGCCCAAGTGAACCGACATTGGTTGAGAACTATGAATTACACCCTTCTCTCCCAGTACAAAAGCCTGTTGACGGAAGTCAAACTCAGTTCCCGATGACGTGAGGACTGGTGTCCATATGTTTAAAACAGTTAATTTCGGGGCGGAGCTAGCATGTTGGAGTGATCGGCTGTGCGTGAGAGGCTCCTGCAACTTTTTTGCGAAATAATCTAATTTAACCTACTTTATGGCACTTTTTACAACAAATGTTTCTTTCTAATACAAGATTGTAACTTTTTATATGAAAATGCCGAGTAATAAGCGACCAAAGGAGAATAAATCCACAGCGGAGGCCTACTCCCCACTAAACAACGAGACAGACATGGCGGGAGGCACATGCAACAACGTGACACTTACAGAACTTACCCGGGCTTTGGGGAGCTACGTGTTGTTATAGCTGAGGATCTTAAGGCCACTATTGCCGAACTGGACACCAAAATCAATATACACCAATCCCCCGTACAGGTTAGAGTGCCTTGTCATTGTGTGTTAGGGCCTGCTCATGGACTCGAATCCATACTATACCATATTGGGTGAAACCGTATTAAACGGGCTCAACAAGGAATACCGAACATGTAAGATGCTGAGCCGACCAATGGATGGCGGTCAGAGCTCTCATTTAACTTTAAATTCACTTTCATCCCGGCTGTGCTCAGAGCGATGTATATTTTTACTTCCAGGTTTGATCACTGACACCTTCGGATGGATGTACTTATATTCCCCCATTTTTGTTTTGTTTCGTTATTTATTGTACAATCCTTACATTATTCTTACTACCATACCATTTATTTATTGCTTGCTGGGGGTGATGGTTGGGAAGGGGCAGACGCAGACACCTGGTTAGCAAGTTGATGTTTTGTGCCGTTCTGCCTTTGTCTAGCCGTGGGCCTCTCTCCCGACTAGAGTCCCACCAGCGCTCTGTAGTGCTTATGTCTGTGTAGGTGTAGGTGTATTTTCTCTTAGCATTTTAGTATTATGTATGTGTATATTTTAAATCAGTGTAGATTGTTATTCTGGGGTATGAATGTTTGTATGTGTATATGTGCATATGGATGTATATACATATAAATAAATATATATTTTTTATTGGGGGGAACGTTTAATTTAGCAAATCCTTGTTTCGATCTCCTGACCCACAGTATGTAAAGGTACGGCTGACTATGTCGGTTGCGGATGGTTTATTTTTTGACCGGCAGATGCTAACTGAACACTTTATTCGCGGGAGCCTCCTCAGTTCATATGTTAGTAGAAGTTCTAGGATAGTGAGAGGTGAACGTATAGTTAGGATTTTATTTTTGTTTTACCTCTTGTTCGAGGTCGCGCCGTGCTTCTTTGGCATCGGCCAGACAATGTTTATTATTTATATTTTTCCTTTTTTTTCTCTCCTGTTTGTGCATGCCTGTTAAATGTGGGTTGATGGGGGGGGGGGGGGGGGGGGGTAAGTGTTGGGGAAATTAGGGGAACAGGGTGGGAAGTAAAGGTGCAACGTTAACTATTCATGAAAATCGCAAATGAAATTAAATAAATATATTGGCTCACAAGCTTAGCCTTTTGTTAACAACACTGTCATCTCAGATTTTCAAAATATGCTTTTCAACCATAGCTACACAAGCATTTGTGTAAGAGTATTGATAGCTAGCATAGCATTAAGCCTAGCATTCAGCAGGCAACATTTTCACAAAAACAAGAAAAACATTCAAATAAAATAATTTACCTTTGAAGAACTTCAAATGTTTTCAATGAGGAGACTCTCAGTTAGATAGCAAATGTTCCGTTTTTCCAAAAATATTATTTGTGTAGGAGAAATCGCTCCGTTTTGTTCATCATGTTTGGCTAAGAAAAAACCCCGAAAATTCAGTCATTATAACGCCAAACTTTTTTCCAAATTAACTCCATAATATCGACAGAAACATGGCAAACGTTGTTTAGAATCAATCCTCAAGGTGTTTTTCACATATCTATTCGATGATAAGTCATTCGTGGCAGTTTGGTTTCTCCTCTGAAGCAAATGGTAAATTACACGCAGCTGGAGATTACGCAATTTACTCGCAAACACACAAATTACTCGCCAGACAACTTCGAAAAAATGTGAGTGACCGAATGATTCACAAAGTTAAATCTGCATCTGGGGAATTACTCTCTTCCCCCAAAGACATCAATGATAGATTCCGGCAGTTTTATGAGACTCTATATACATCTAAAGCGGATCCTAACCCCTTAATTATGCAAACATTTTTGGAGGACTGTAATCTTCCTGCCCTGAACCAGGAAGATTCTAACTTCCTGAATAAGGAAATATCTCTTGATGAAATTCGAGAAACAATTAAATCTCTAAAGAGTGGCAAGACCTCGGTTCCAGATGGATACCCTGGTGAATTCTATAAAACATTCAGCAACATGCTCTCTCCCTACCTGCACAAAATGTTGGTCCAGGCCAATGAGGATGGAGCTCTCCCTTCTACTTTGGACGAAGCGTTCATTACAGTTATACATAAGAAGGGTAAAGATCCAGAAGAGGTAGGGTCATACAGACCAATATCTCTCCTTAATACAGACCAAAAGATTTGAGCAAAAACTCTGGCTAACAGGCTTAGCACTTTAATTGGCAAATTGGTCCATTCGGATCAGACCGGCTTTATTCCTAACAGAAACTCATTCTTCAATCTCAGGCACCTCTTCAATATTATGTATTCTCAGAGGTTACCCAACGTGGACCTTGCCGTCATATTTCTTGACGCTGAAAAGGCCTTTGACCAAGTTGAGTGGTCCTATCTATTCAAGGTCCTACAGAAATGTAATATTGGAGATGGGTTCATAAATTGGATCCAGCTTTGTGACAGAATACTCACTAAATTGGATCCCCCTGTGCCAGAATACTCACTAACCAATCATTGTCGCCCCGATTTAACCTTTACATGGGGACAAGGGTCCCCATGTAGGGTTGTGCGCTGTCGCCTATGCTCTTCGCCCTAATTATCGAACTGCTCGCTCAGACGATTAGATCTCATGCAGCAATACACGGCTATAATACTAAAGATACTCTAAATAAGATTTCCCTATACACAGATGACATCCTCCTCTATGTAACAGATCCCCAGGCTAGTATCCCAGCTAGTCTTGATGTGATCAATTTGTTTGGTACCTTCTCGGGATACAGAATAAATTGGAACAAGAGTGAATTTATGCCCATCTTCAGAAAAATGTACCTACCTAGGAATTGTAGTTACCAAACAATACTCCTTACTATTTAAAGAGAATTTCCCCTCTCTGATACAAAAACTCAAGGCAAACATACTATTTTGGAGAACTCTCCCAATTTCTCTGCTTGGAAGAATGAATGCCATTAAAATGGTCTTCCTCCCACAACTGCTCTACCTATATCAGAACATCCCAGTATTCATACCTAAATCCTTTCATAAACAACTGGACTCAATTATCAATCCTTTCACCTGGGATTATAAAACACACAGGATAGGTAAAAAAAAAACACCTCTGTAAATCCAAGATGGAAGGAGGATTGTCTCTCCCAAATGTTATATTTTATTACTGGGCCGCTAACCTCCGCATTGTTACGTTTCTGCTGGATGACGCACTTCCGTCATCCAGCTGGCTTAGTATGGAGCGTGAGGAGTGTCACCCCTTCTCCATTGGCGCTGTGATTTTGTCGCCTGTCAATCTGGAGATGTCACTTTATTGTAACAATCCTATTATACATAGCACAGTCCGAATCTGGAAGCAAATTAAAGTCCACTTTGAGTTTAGACCAATGTCATTCATGCTCCCTGTCGCCAGGAATCCCTCCTTGGCCCCCTTTAACCTTGATAACACCTTTGAGCGATGGGGAGAGTTGGGGATAAGTACCATAGGGGATTTATACATAGAAGGGACCTTTGCTTCCTTTGAGTTGCTGAGGGAAACTTATAATCTTTTTTCAGATACCTACAAATTAGAGACTACGTTAGAAAACACCTCCCAACATTTGGGAATGCTAAACCTTCCATGTTTGACAGATGCATAAAAATATGCCCCACCTCAGATAAACTCATATCCCGTCTATATGATGCTTTTCAATCTGTTAGCACAACTTCTACAGATGCCATCAAGGCAAAATGGGAGGAAGAACTAGGGACTGACATCTCGGTGGCAGACTGGGAAGAGAGCTTGGAGTATATCCACACATGCTCCATTAATTCCAGACATCGTCTCATACAATTCAAGGTATTACACAGATTACACTATTCCAAAACTAAACTGCATAGGATATTTCCTGATACATCCCCTACATGTGATAAATGTCAGGCTACACTACTCCACTGCTTTGCCCTATGCTCTAGCTTGCATGGTTATTGGTGTGGAATTTTTGGGATCCTCTCTGAAGTTTTGGAGACTTCAATAGATCCAGACCCGCTTCTGATAATCCTGGGAGTATCTGAGTCCCTAAACGGATTAACCAACCCCCCAAAACAACTAATCTCTTACAGTCTCATTTCGGCAAAGAAAATAATCTTGTTGTTTTGGAAAAGGAGGGAAGCGCCCTCTACCAAATTATGGCTCAGTGAATTGGCAAACACTGTACACTTAGAAATAATTAGATATATTCTGAACAATACATTTTCAACATTTGATCAAATCTGGCAGCCTTTCCTCTCCTACTTGGACGAGTCGGCGCTGTGAATTTGTACTTATTAACGCACTCTCAATTGTAATATTTTAATCTACCTTTGGGCAGTATGTGCTGGCCCTGCCACCTGAGCAGTTGGGGGGATAGGGGGGAATAAGTGTGGGGGGGGACGACATCTACCCTCTTTCTTTCTACATGTCCTTGTTTTGTATGTCGTGTTTTGTATTATTTGTTTTGCACCCAGAACTCTGGGTCTTGTTGTTCCTGTATGCTCTTTTATGTTTAGATAAGAATTGTATACCCGTCTTGTATACCTTTACACCATTCTTGTGTGTGTTTAAAAAAAATATTTGAAACAAAAAGGGCTAATTTCAACTTTGAGATGAATTTCGACTAGACCATCCAGAATAAAGTGTGAGTTGATTATAGCAACTTGGTATGAACTTTGAACAATTATTCACTCTAGAAGTGACACCTCCTAGACGTCGAGTTATCAGCTGCAGCTGTAAACGTACGTGGCCTAGAAAAGGACAGACAATCTCAGAAGAACGACAGGGTATCCGATCTACAACTCTACGACCAGAAAGATTCTTCAAAGGACAATGGCGATCTCTGCTGGGTAAACCAGTCTTCCAGCTCTCATCTATCGAAGCGCAGCTCAGAGTAAATATAAATATATCTTGCATTTTCCTTTTCCGATTGGGCAGTTAGTAGAATGCATAAGATTCTGTATTTATGGTAGAGTAGCTTCTCAAGGTCTGATAGACCCAATCCCTTTGTCCCTCAGTCTTCCCGCTCTTTCATTCAAGCCCAACCCCCTTTGAGTAACCAGCCATCATATCGCGTTAGCCCACTGGGGTATTTTCATGACATGATTAGTAATCAATGTGTGATCTATCCGGTGTGTGTTTTTATATATGTAATTCTGTGTGATTATTTAGGCATTTAGTAAATAAATAATGAAGCCAATGTGTGTATTGCTGATTAAACTTATTAGCTAGGGTTTGTGCAGATAACCAAGTACCTACGACAATCAGAATGAGACCGATCGAGGTGACGATTAATCCTTGACTGCTATTGATATAAAAGATCTTCAGATCTTTAAGAGAGTGGATTCGGGAGATAACCGCTCTATATCAATTATTGCTTGCTTGGTGCCCCATGTTATTAATGGTTTAATTGTTGCCTGTTTTAATTCAATAACATAATCAATTAAACGTTAGGTAATCGTTTTGACAAAATAGCATGTCATATAATTTAATCATGACATGACGTTGCATTTGGATTACTGTTACAATGCTATTTGGGTTGTTAATTGGATACGTTCTTGTTTTTCATTTTTTAAATGTATTATTTTTGCACCTGTTTGACATTTTACTGCATTGTTAGGAGCTAGTAACATAAGCATTTCGCTGCACCCGCTAATAACATCTGCTGAACTGTGCACTCAACCAATAAACTTTGATTTGCTACACCACAACTACTACTCTGGGAGGATTTCATTTCTGTCCATCGCATGTGATACAAATGAGATGACATGGCGACTCCTCTATATGTCATCCTCTGTATGACTACATTAGATTGCTCCCATCACCCACCTCAACGAGCGTTCCTGGCTCAAAGCTGTCCAATCAATTGTGGAGGGAAAACGGTCCTGAAACTATCTGTCTGGTCATGTGTTTGATATTCATCATAGTTTTGATGTACCCAAGCCAGGGGGATTTGTCACACTACAAGTGTTCACAATCACACTATTGAAACAAGGTGACAGTGTGAGAGGAATAGGTGAGCCAATCATTTTTCCCATAATGAAATATCACTATGCAGAGGAGGCTTGTCCAGGTAGGAAATGGGCGGTGATCCTGCTGAATCAGCCTTGTAAATGGATTAATGGGGATTTGTTTTTTATTATCCAGCAACTGTATGTGATTGTGTGTAACCACAACCATGTCTAATAGATGCTGCAGAAATACACTCGAGATAATTGTGATGAAGATTGATGATGTAACTATAGAGTCACTTGTACTGAGCGTAGCGCATGGGTGACTGTTGTCATTGATAGACATTCTCAGCTGTATCTCAATGATTTTCCTGCCTTCTTGGACTGAAACTTACATCAGATGTCAGCTGAAACGCTCAACCTTGTTAACAACCACAGGAGATGAATGTAATGCTTTATACTTGCAAGTGTTAAATTGATCTGATGAACATTTCCTATGTGTCATACAGCAGACTTAGCAGTAGGGTGTCTACCAATGAGAATAGCTGCCAACAATATGCATGCATAAATCTTAATTCAGAGAGATAAGACACAGAATCAACAAACACAGTAGTTTTAAAGACACAGTTCTTACTTTGTGTTTCAGCCCAGACATGACAGCCCCACCACTTGGTTAGGGATAAAGCTGAGGAATTGGGTTGGGGAATTGTAACCACTCTCAAATTCATAGATGGAGCTAATCAATGGAGTAATGGAACTCATTGATGAAGTACCTTGTATTTTGGTGTATGATAGGGTAAGAGACCGTTCTAAACTCATGAGGCATTAACCTATATTCTTCAAGAAGCAATGGATATTAATGGAAATGACCATTAAAAACAATATATCCCACATATCCCAGATTGTGCCTTGAAAACTGTCCCTCCATCCTGACTAGAAAAGGGCAATTCTCTATGGGCCAATTACAAGGTACTGCAGTAACCTTCTCTGGGTCACAGCACATAGATTTCCTGTTCCTTTTCCTTAAAGGGACACCAGGCATTAGCGTTTATGTTTTCCCCACTGCTAGCAGATTCATTAATTTGAGTCATAAATCAGACTTGGAGCCCATTATTAAAACTGTGTCCGGGAACTAACGGGAGAGCATGAATATTTAAAACATTATATAAGCACACAAAGGGACTCTTTAAAGGAAGTAGCTAGCTGGTCTCTTCTAATGTTTTTCTGTTTTAAGTAGATGTTTCTAAAGGAGAGAGAGAGGAATAGCCAAAAAGCAGATACCAAATATTTGTGTCTGGTCAACCAAGAGTAATCTCATCAAAACATGAGACCATGCCAACACACTCCTTTGATAGTTGTTTACCTGCAGTTAAGGCTAGCCACAAGATTGTCAAATTCCTTGCCTTAAAATCTACTTGAGTCTTGCTAATGCTGTTCAACCAAATGGGAAGGTGTTATTTACCATTTGTGAAGTCGTAAATACGAGTTGGATGCATTCACATGCTTTGAACTCTACAAAACGCTACAAAACGCTGATTGGTTAACAGCAAACAAGCTGTTGTCAACCATAAACTAAAAGTACAACTTTCATGCAAATGAACAAATTATAGTGTTCAAAAACCATATAACAGATTGCTTTGTGTAAATAATGTTTTGTTGTTGCATTTAACAGCATTTTCGGCAGTTAAATGCAACAACAAAACATTATTTATACAAAGCAATAGGCAATTTTCTTAGTAGGTGACAGCTCACGGATAATAGCTCAGGGATGATAGACAAGTTTTCCACCAAATCAAATCATTGATAATATCCTTAAAGCAGCAATCAGCAGTAGAAACAATAACAACGTGGTAAAAAGCTGAGGGATGTGGCTGGAGAAATGTAACCGCTCTCAAATGTATAGAAAGAGCTATGGATGCAAGAACTGACCATCCATGATATAAAAGTATAGTTTTAACCATGTTTTGAGGCTATATAGTACCTGTTTACATTTACTTTGTTTACAAACATTGGAGAAAAATAAACTTACATTTTGGGTTATGATGGAGTACGAAAGTTGAACTAAGCCCATGAGGCATTTATCAGTTATATTCTACAATAATCACTGGGTACATCATTCATTTAATTTAAAATGGATGTAGCAACTGCTGATTGCCACTTTAAAAAGGGACATTTCAGGTAAATTACAAATATAGATTTTGTTTTCTTAGCTTGAAAGCAGTCTATGGACAAGGGTAAACTGTTTAACCCACACTTCGGTTTTGTTAATCTAGTTACTTCAGCATAATGTCAGCATTTTCTAAGCACAAACGAATGTCAAAATCATTTAACATATGCATTACATGTTCATCTCGGAAAGGGATTGTGTAGCTCAGTGGCTTGAACAAACTTTTAGTTTGAGATGATTTGGGTATGACATTTTGCATGCTAAATGTTTACATGCCTAGTAGGTTCATCATCATATTAGAGGGGCATACGCAGAGACACATAGTAGATATAAAAACAAGAAGGGAGAGATCCATTGCATTGGCTACGGCCACACTCAAACACATGAACATGGATCCCACTGGGCACACCACGTCATTTCAATGTGGACAATTTAGTCATATTTGGATGAGTCGTGATAATTGAGATTGCCACCTATACTCAGCCCCTCAAGAAGACAGCCAAAAGTTTGTTGAATTCCCAATGTGTAGGTGGCAGGTAGCCTAGCGCTTCGAGTTGCTGGTTCAGAGCCGACAAGGTGAAAAATTGGTCAATGTGCCCTTGAGCAAGGCACTTAACCATAATTGCTCTGGATAAGAGTGTCTGCTAAATGATTAAAACGTTCAATGACAGAAATGTTTCTGTTTAAAATCACTTGATGATTTAATTTCAGAGACAACTAATGTTTTTTCTTTGCTAAATGCTATATATCTGCCTCAGTCTCAGAGAAATAAGTTCTGCTATGTTCTGCTATGTTTTACAGTCAAATGTAACAAATAACAAAACATTTAATAAAGAACTGGACAAATGATACATTTGTGACATGAATATATCAAAAACAAAGTCAATACAGTAATATGAGATCTGTATGTAAAATGTGTAAATTTGACCTTTTAGTAATTTAGCAAAATTTAGCAAAATTTGTGACTTACAGTAAAATAGCTAGGTGAGACAACCACATATCGCAGTCAAATATACAGGATACCAACATTCCATTCCAGCTAAACAATGGATTAAAGATAAAAAATCTGAACACAGTTATAGTTTGCACACACATGGAGGTACCTATAAACAATCATTTCTGATGAAAAAACATAATAGCAACTAAGTTTTATCACTTGTGCTTCGTCTAATAGCACAACCAAATGACCTGGATAGCAGTTGAGATTACATTAAAAGTACATAGTGCAAGTGATTAATGCCTTTCGAGATTCTAGTTTATTGGCTGTGGTTGGAGAAAACTGAGGATGGATCAACAACATTGTCAACTCAGCAAAAAAATAACCTTTTTCAGGACCCTGTCTTTCAAAGATAATTTGTAAATATCCAAATAACTTCACAGATCTTCATTGTAAAGGGTTTAAACACTGTTTCCCATGTTTGTTCAATGAACCATAAACAGTTAATGAACATGCACCTGTGGAAAGGTCGTAAAGGCACTAACAGCTTACAGACAGTAGGCAATTAAGGTCACAGTTATGAAAACTTAGGACACTAAAGAGGCCTTTCGACTGACTCTGACATACATCAAAAGAAAGATGCCCAGGGTCCCTGCTCATCTGTGTGAACTTTCTTTAGGCATGCTGCAAGGAGGCATGAGGACTGCAGATGTGGCCAGGGCAATAAATTGCAATGTCCGTACTGTGAGACGCCTAAGACAGCGCTACAGGGAGACAGGACGGACAGCTGATCGTCCTCGCAGTGGCAGACCCCGTGTAACAATACTTGCACAGGATTGGTACATCCGAACATCACACCTGCGGGACAGGTACAAGATGGCAACAACAACTACCCGAGTTACACCAGGAACACACAATCCCTCAATCAGTGCTCAGACTGTTCACAATAGGCTGAGACAGGCTGGACTGAGGGCTTGTAGGCCTGTTGTAAGGCAGGTCCTCACCAGACATCACCAGCAACAAAGTCGCCTATGGGCACAAACCCACCGTCACTGGACCAGACAGGACTGGCAAAAAGTGGTCTTCACTGACGAGTCGTGGTTTTGTTTCATCAGGGGTGATGGTCGGATTCGCGTTTATTGTCGAAGGAATGAGCGTTACACTGAGGCCTGTATTCTGGAGCGGGATCGATTTGGAGGTGGAGGGTCCGTCATGGTCTGAGGCGGTGTGTCACAGCATCCTTGGACTGAGCTTGTTGTCATTGCAGGCAATCTCAATGCTGTGAGTTACACGGAAGACATCCTCCTCCCTCATGTGGTACACTTACTGCAGGCTCATCCTGACATGACCCTTCAGCATGACAATGCCACCAGCCATACTGCTCGCTCTGTGCATGATTTCCTGCAAGACAGGAATGTCAGTGATCTGCCATGGCCAGCAAAGAGCCCAGATCTCAATCCCATTGAGCACGTCTGGAACCTGTTGGATCGGGGGGTGAGGGCTAGTGGCATTCCCCCCAGAAATGTCCAGGAACTTGCTTGTGCCTTGTTGGAAGAGTGGGGTAACAGTTCACAGCAAGAACTGGAACATCTGGTGCAGTCCATGATGAGGAGATGCACTGCAGTACTTGGTGGACACACCAGATACTGACTGTTACTTTTGATTTAGACCCCGCCTTTGCTCAGGGACACATTACATTTCTGTTAGTCACATGTCTGTGGAACTTGTTCAGTTTATGGCTCATTTGTTGAATCTCGTTATGTTCATACAAATATTTACACGTCAAGTTTGCTGAAAATAAACGCAGTGGACAGTGAGAGGACGTTTCTTTTTTTGCTTAGTTTAGTTACTTCATGATACTAACCTAAATGACAGAGTGAAAAGAAGGAAGCCTGTACAGAATAAAACTATTCTAAAACTGAAAATAATGTGGCAAAGAAATTACGTCTATGTCCTGAATACAAAGCGTTATGTTTGGGGAAATCCAACACATCACTGGGTACCACTCTTCATATTTTTAAGCATCGTGGTGGCTGCATAATGTTATGGGTATGCTTGTCATTGGCAAGGACTAGGGAGTTTATAAGATAACATTTAAGGGAATTACAGCTAAGCACAGGTAAAATCATGGAGAAATTCTGCTTTCCAACAAACACAGGAAGAAAAATTCCCCTTTCAGCCAGACAATAACATAAAACACAAGGCCAAATATACACTGGCTTACCAAGATGACATTGAATGTTCCAGAGTGGAGTACTTACAGGTTTGGCTTAAATCAGCATTAAAATATATGACAAGACTTGAAAATATCTTTTTAGCTATGTTCAACAACCAAGTTGACAGAGCTTGAAGATTAAAAACAATCGTACAATCCAGGTCTGCAAAGCTCTTAGACACTTACCCAAACACTCATAGTTGTAATTGCTACCAAAGGGGTGTTAATACAAATCAAATCAAATCAAATTTTATTTGTCACATACACATGGTTAGCAGATGTTAGTGCGAGTGTAGCGAAATGCTTGTGCTTCTAGTTCCGACAATGCAGTAATAACAAGTAATCTAACTAACAATTCCAAAACTACTGTCTTGTACACAGTGTAAGGGGATAAAGAATATGTACATAAGGATATATGAATTAGTGATGGTACAGAGCAGCATAGGCAAGATACAGTAGATGGTATCGGGTACAGTATGTACAAATGAGATGAGTATGTAAACAAAGTGGCATAGTATAGTATAAAGTGGCTAGTGATACATGTATTACATAAGGATACCGTCGATGATATAGAGTACAGTATATACGTGTGCATATGAGATGAATAATGTAGGGTAAGTAACATTTATATAAGGTAGCATTGTTTAAAGTGGCTAGTGATATATTTACATCATTTCCCATCAATTCCCATTATTAAAGTGGCTGGAGTTGAGTCAGTGTCAGTGTGTTGGCAGCAGCCACTCAGTGTTAGTGGTGGCTGTTTAACAGTCTGATGGCCTTGAGATAGAAGCTGTTTTTCAGTCTCTCGGTCCCAGCTTTGATGCACCTGTACTGACCTCGCCTTCTGGATGATAGCGGGGTGAACAGGCAGTGGCTCGGGTGGTTGATGTCCTTGATGATCTTTATGGCCTTCCTGTGACATCGGGTGGTGTAGGTGTCCTGGAGGGCAGGTAGTTTGCCCCCGGTGATGCGTTGTGCAGACCTCACTACCCTCTGGAGAGCCTTACGGTTGAGGGCGGTGCAGTTGCCATACCAGGCGGTGATACAGCCCGCCAGGATGCTCTCGATTGTGCATCTGTAGAAGTTTGTGAGTGCTTTTGGTGACAAGCCGAATTTCTTCAGCCTCCTGAGGTTGAAGAGGCGCTGCTGCGCCTTCTTCACGATGCTGTCTGTGTGAGTGGACCAATTCAGTTTGTCTGTGATGTGTATGCCGAGGAACTTAAAACTTTGCTACCCTCTCCACTACTGTTCCATCGATGTGGATAGGGGGGTGTTCCCTCTGCTGTTTCCTGAAGTCCACAATCATCTCCTTAGTTTTGTTGACGTTGAGTGTGAGGTTATTTTCCTGACACCACACTCCGAGGGCCCTCACCTCCTCCCTGTAGGCCGTCTCATCGTTGTTGGTAATCAAGCCTACCACTGTTGTGTCGTCCGCAAACTTGATGATTGAGTTGGAGGCGTGCGTGGCCACGCAGTCGTGGGTGAACAGGGAGTACAGGAGAGGGCTCAGAACGCACCCTTGTGGGGCCCCAGTGTTGAGGATCAGCGGGGAGGAGATGTTGTTGCCTACCCTCACCACCTGGGGGCGGCCCGTCAGGAAGTCCAGTACCCAGTTGCACAGGGCGGGGTCGAGACCCAGGGTCTCGAGCTTGATGACGAGCTTGGAGGGTACTATGGTGTTGAATGCCGAGCTGTAGTCGATGAACAGCATTCTCACATAGGTATTCCTCTTGTCCAGATGGGTTAGGGCAGTGTGCAGTGTGGTTGAGATTGCATCGTCTGTGGACCTATTTGGGTGGTAAGCAAATTGGAGTGGGTCTAGGGTGTCAGGTAGGGTGGGGGTGATATGGTCCTTGACTAGTCTCTCAAAGCACTTCATGATGACGGATGTGAGTGCGACGGGGCGGTAGTCGTTTAGCTCAGTTACCTTAGCTTTCTTGGGAACAGGAACAATGGTGGCCCTCTTGAAGCATGTGGGAACAGCAGACTGGTATAGGGATTGATTGAATATGTCCGTAAACACACCGGCCAGCTGGTCTGCGCATGCTCTGAGGGCGCGGCTGGGGATGCCGTCTGGGCCTGCAGCCTTGCGAGGGTTAACACGTTTAAATGTCTTACTCACCTCGGGTGCAGTGAAGGAGAGACCGCATGTTTTCGTTGCAGGCCGTGTCAGTGGCACTGTATTGTCCTCAAAGCGGGCAAAAAAGTTATTTAGTCTGCCTGGGAGCAAGACATCCTGGTCCGTGACTGGGCTGGATTTCTTCCTGTAGTCCGTGATTGACTGTAGACCCTGCCACATGCCTCTTGTGTCTGAGCCGTTGAATTGAGATTCTACTTTGTCTCTGTACTGGCGCTTAGCTTGTTTGATAGCCTTGCGGAGGGAATAGCTGCACTGTTTGTATTCGGTCATGTTACCAGACACCTTGCCCTGATTAAAAGCAGTGGTTCGCGCTTTCAGTTTCACACGAATGCTGCCATCAATCCACGGTTTCTGGTTAGGGAATGTTTTAATCGTTGCTATGGGAACGACATCTTCAACGCAAGTTCTAATGAACTCGCACACCGAATCAGCGTATTCGTCAATGTTGTTATCTGACGCAATACGAAACATCTCCCAGTCCACGTGATGGAAGCAGTCTTGGAGTGTGGAGTCAGCTTGGTCGGACCAGCGTTGGACAGACCTCAGCGTGGGAGCCTCTTGTTTTAGTTTCTGTCTGTAGGCAGGGATCAACAAAATGGAGTCGTGGTCAGCTTTTCCGAAAGGGGGGCGGGACAGGGCCTTATATGCGTCGCGGAAGTTAGAGTAACAATGATCCAAGGTCTTTCCTCCCCTGGTTGCGCAATCGATATGCTGATAAAATTTGGGGAGTCTTGTTTTCAGATTAGCCTTGTTAAAATCCCCAGCTACAATGAATGCAGCCTCCGGATAAATTGTTTCCAGTTTGCAAAGAGTTAAATAAAGTTCGTTCAGAGCCATCGATGTGTCTGCTTGGGGGGGGATATATACGGCTGTGATTATAATCGAAGAGAATTCTCTTGGTAGATAATGCGGTCTACATTTGATTGTGAGGAATTCTAAATCAGGTGAACAGAAGGATTTGAGTTCCTGTATGTTTCTTTCATCACACCATGTCACGTTGGCCATGAGGCATACGCCCCCGCCCCTCTTCTTCCCAGAAAGATGTTTGTTTCTGTCAGCGCGATGTGTGGAGAAACCCGTTGGCTGCACCGCTTCGGATAGCGTCTCTCCAGTGAGCCATGTTTCAGTGAAGCAAAGGACGTTACAGTCTCTGATGTCCCTCTGGAATGCTACCCTTGCTCGGATTTCATCAACCTTGTTGTCAAGAGACTGGACATTGGCAAGAAGAATGCTAGGGAGTGGTGCGCGCTGTGCCCGTCTCCGGAGTCTGACCAGAAGACCGCCTCGTTTCCCTCTCTTTCGGAGTCATTTTTTTGGGTCGCTGCATAGGATCCACTCCGTTGTCCTGTTTGTAAGGCAGAACACAGGATCCGCGTCGCGAAAAACATATTCTTGGTCGTACTGATGGTGAGTTGATGCTGATCTTATATTCAGTAGTTCTTTTCGACTGTATGTAATGAAACCTAAGATGACCTGGGGTACTAATGTAAGAAATAACACAATAATACTTATGTATTAGAGATATTGCTGTATTTCACTGTATTTCACTTTCAATAAATTTGCTAAAGATTCTACAAACATATTTTCACTTTGTCATTATGGAGTATTGGGTGTAGATGGGTGAGAAAAACAAATCTATTTAATCCATTTTGAATTCAGACTAACATAATAGCATGTGGAATGAGTATGAATACCTTCTGAAGACACTGTACATAAAAATATGGACCGTTTGTGATTTTTTTAGTCTGACAATCATCTTCCATTGTCCTCTGTTTATACAGTGCCTTGCGAAAGTATTCGGCCCCCTTGAACTTTGCGACCTTTTGCCACATTTCAGGCTTCAAACATAAAGATATAAAACTGTATTTTTTTGTGAAGAATCAACAACAAGTGGGACACAATCATGAAGTGGAACGACATTTATTGGATATTTCAAAAAATTTTAACAAATCAAAAACGGAAAAATTGGGCGTGCAAAATGATTCAACCCCTTTACTTTCAGTGCAGCAAACTCTCTCCAGAAGTTCAGTGAGGATCTCTGAATGATCCAATGTTGACCTAAATGACTAATGATGATAAATACAATCGACCTGTGTGTAATCAAGTCTCTGTATAAATGCACCTGCACTGTGATAGTCTCAGAGGTCCGTTAAAAGCGCAGAGAGCATCATGAAGAACAAGGAACACACCAGGCAGGTCCGGGATACTGTTGTGAAGAAGTTTAAAGCCGGTTTTGGATACAAAAAGATTTCCCAAGCTTTAAACATCCCAAGGAGCACTGTGCAAGCGATAATATTGAAATGGAAGGAGTATCAGACCACTGCAAATCTACCAAGATCTGGCCGTCCCTCTAAACTTTCAGCTCATACAAGGAGAAGACTGATCAGAGATGCAGCCAAGAGGCCCATGATCACTCTAGATGAACTGCAGAGATCTACAGCTGAGGTGGGAGACTCTGTCCATAGGACAACAATCAGTCGTATATTGCACAAATCTGGCCTTTATGGAAGAGTGGCAAGAAGAAAGCCATTTCTTAAAGATATCCATAAAAAGTGTAGTTTAAAGTTTGTCACAAGCCACCTGGGAGACACACCAAACATGTGGAAGAAGGTGCTCTGGTCAGATGAAACCAAAATTGAACTTTTTGGCAACAATGCAAAACGTTATGTTTGGCGTAAAAGCAACACAGCTGAACACACCATCCCCACTGTCAAACATGGTGGTGGCAGCATCATGGTTTGGGCCTGCTTTTCTTCAGCAGGGACAGGGAAGATGGTTAAAATTGATGGGAAGATGGATGGAGCCAAATACAGGACCATTCTGGAAGAAAACCTGATGGAGTCTGCAAAAGACCTGAGACTGGGATGAAGATTTGTCTTCCAACAAGACAATGATCCAAAACATAAAGCAACATCTACAATGGAATGGTTCAAAAATAAACATATCCAGGTGTTAGAATGGCCAAGTCAAAGTCCAGACCTGAATCCAATCGAGAATCTGTGGAAAGAACTGAAAACTGCTGTTCACAAATGCTCTCCAAATCAAATCAAATCAAATCAAATTTTATTTGTCACATACACATGGTTAGCAGATGTTAATGCGAGTGTAGCGAAATGCTTGTGCTTCTAGTTCCGACAATGCAGTAATAACAAGTAATCTAACTAACAATTCCAAAACTACTGTCTTGTACACAGTGTAAGGGGATAAAGAATATGTACATAAGGATATATGAATTAGTGATGGTACAGAGCAGCATAGGCAAGATACAGTAGATGGTATCGGGTACAGTATGTACAAATGAGATGAGTATGTAAACAAAGTGGCATAGTATAGTATAAAGTGGCTAGTGATACATGTATTACATAAGGATACCGTCGATGATATAGAGTACAGTATATACGTGTGCATATGAGATGAATAATGTAGGGTAAGTAACATTTATATAAGGTAGCATTGTTTAAAGTGGCTAGTGATATATTTACATCATTTCCCATCAATTCCCATTATTAAAGTGGCTGGAGTTGAGTCAGTGTCAGTGTGTTGGCAGCAGCCACTCAGTGTTAGTGGTGGCTGTTTAACAGTCTGATGGCCTTGAGATAGAAGCTGTTTTTCAGTCTCTCGGTCCCAGCTTTGATGCACCTGTACTGACCTCGCCTTCTGGATGATAGCGGGGTGAACAGGCAGTGGCTCGGGTGGTTGATGTCCTTGATGATCTTTATGGCCTTCCTGTGACATCGGGTGGTGTAGGTGTCCTGGAGGGCAGGTAGTTTGCCCCCGGTGATGCGTTGTGCAGACCTCACTACCCTCTGGAGAGCCTTACGGTTGAGGGCGGTGCAGTTGCCATACCAGGCGGTGATACAGCCCGCCAGGATGCTCTCGATTGTGCATCTGTAGAAGTTTGTGAGTGCTTTTGGTGACAAGCCGAATTTCTTCAGCCTCCTGAGGTTGAAGAGGCGCTGCTGCGCCTTCTTCACGATGCTGTCTGTGTGAGTGGACCAATTCAGTTTGTCTGTGATGTGTATGCCGAGGAACTTAAAACTTGCTACCCTCTCCACTACTGTTCCATCGATGTGGATAGGGGGGTGTTCCCTCTGCTGTTTCCTGAAGTCCACAATCATCTCCTTAGTTTTGTTGACGTTGAGTGTGAGGTTATTTTCCTGACACCACACTCCGAGGGCCCTCACCTCCTCCCTGTAGGCCGTCTCATCGTTGTTGGTAATCAAGCCTACCACTGTTGTGTCGTCCGCAAACTTGATGATTGAGTTGGAGGCGTGCGTGGCCACGCAGTCGTGGGTGAACAGGGAGTACAGGAGAGGGCTCAGAACGCACCCTTGTGGGGCCCCAGTGTTGAGGATCAGCGGGGAGGAGATGTTGTTGCCTACCCTCACCACCTGGGGGCGGCCCGTCAGGAAGTCCAGTACCCAGTTGCACAGGGCGGGGTCGAGACCCAGGGTCTCGAGCTTGATGACGAGCTTGGAGGGTACTATGGTGTTGAATGCCGAGCTGTAGTCGATGAACAGCATTCTCACATAGGTATTCCTCTTGTCCAGATGGGTTAGGGCAGTGTGCAGTGTGGTTGAGATTGCATCGTCTGTGGACCTATTTGGGCGGTAAGCAAATTGGAGTGGGTCTAGGGTGTCAGGTAGGGTGGAGGTGATATGGTCCTTGACTAGTCTCTCAAAGCACTTCATGATGACGGATGTGAGTGCTACGGGGCGGTAGTCATTTAGCTCAGTTACCTTAGCTTTCTTGGGAACAGGAACAATGGTGGCCCTCTTGAAGCATGTGGGAACAGCAGACTGGTATAGGGATTGATTGAATATGTCCGTAAACACACCGGCCAGCTGGTCTGCGCATGCTCTGAGGGCGCGGCTGGGGATGCCATCTGGGCCTGCAGCCTTGCGAGGGTTAACACGTTTAAATGTCTTACTCACCTCGGCTGCAGTGAAGGAGAGACCGCATGTTTTCGTTGCAGGCCGTGTCAGTGGCACTGTATTGTCCTCAAAGCGGGCAAAAAAGTTATTTAGTCTGCCTGGGAGCAAGACATCCTGGTCCGTGACTGGGCTGGATTTCTTCCTGTAGTCTGTGATTGACTGTAGACCCTGCCACATGCCTCTTGTGTCTGAGCCGTTGAATTGAGATTCTACTTTGTCTCTGTACTGGCGCTTAGCTTGTTTGATAGCCTTGCGGAGGGAATAGCTGCACTGTTTGTATTCGGTCATGTTACCAGACACCTTGCCCTGATTAAAAGCAGTGGTTCGCGCTTTCAGTTTCACACGAATGCTGCCATCAATCCACGGTTTCTGGTTAGGGAATGTTTTAATCGTTGCTATGGGAACGACATCTTCAACGCACGTTCTAATGAACTCGCACACCGAATCAGCGTATTCGTCAATGTTGTTATCTGACGCAATACGAAACATCTCCCAGTCCACGTGATGGAAGCAGTCTTGGAGTGTGGAGTCAGCTTGGTCGGACCAGCGTTGGACAGACCTCAGCGTGGGAGCCTCTTGTTTTAGTTTCTGTCTGTAGGCAGGGATCAACAAAATGGAGTCGTGGTCAGCTTTTCCGAAAGGGGGGCGGGGCAGGGCCTTATATGCGTCGCGGAAGTTAGAGTAACAATGGTCCAAGGTCTTTCCTCCCCTGGTTGCGCAATCGATATGCTGATAAAATTTGGGGAGTCTTGTTTTCAGATTAGCCTTGTTAAAATCCCCAGCTACAATGAATGCAGCCTCCGGATAAATTGTTTCCAGTTTGCAGAGAGTTAAATAAAGTTCGTTCAGAGCCATCGATGTGTCTGCTTGGGGGGGGATATATACGGCTGTGATTATAATCGAAGAGAATTCTCTTGGTAGATAATGCGGTCTACATTTGATTGTGAGGAATTCTAAATCAGGTGAACAGAAGGATTTGAGTTCCTGTATGTTTCTTTCATCACACCATGTCACGTTGGCCATGAGGCATACGCCCCCTCCCCTCTTCTTACCAGAAAGATGTTTGTTTCTGTCTGCGCGATGTGTGGAGAAACCCGTTGGCTGCACCGCTTCGGATAGCGTCTCTCCAGTGAGCCATGTTTCAGTGAAGCAAAGGACGTTACAGTCTCTGATGTCCCTCTGGAATGCTACCCTTGCTCGGATTTCATCAACCTTGTTGTCAAGAGACTGGACATTGGCAAGAAGAATGCTAGGGAGTGGTGCGCGCTGTGCCCGTCTCCGGAGTCTGACCAGAAGACCGCCTCGTTTCCCTCTCTTTCGGAGTCGTTTTTTTGGGTCGCTGCATAGGATCCACTCCATCGAACCTCACTGAGCTCGAGCTGTTTTGCAAGGAGGAATGGGAAAAAATTTCAGTCTCTCGATGTGCAAAACTGATAGAGACATTCCCCAAGCGACTTACAGCTGTAATCGCAGCAAAAGTTGGCGCTACAAAGTATTAACTTAAGGGGGCTGAATAATTTTGCACGCCCAATTTTTCCGTTTTTGATTTGTTAAAAAAGTTTGAAATATCCAATAAATGTCGTTCAACTTCATGATTGTGTCCCACTTGTTGTAGATTCTTCACAAAAAAATACAGTTTTATATCTTTATGTTTGAAGCCTGAAATGTGGCAAAAGGTCGCAAAGTTCAAGGGGGCCGAATACTTTCGCAAGGCACTGTATTTATCCATTCAATGGCTCCATCCGAAATTCTTTGAACACAAGATCTACCTGGGCCGAGCATCAAATCAAATCAAATCTTATTTGTCAATTATGCGACTTATACAGGTGCAGACCTTACAGTGAAATGCTTACTTACAAGCCCTTAACCAACAATGCAGTTTTAAGAAAAATACCTAAAAAAAAGTAACAAATAAAAGTAACAAATAATTAAAGAGCAGCAGTAAAATAACAATAGCAAGGCTATATACAGAGGGTACCGGTACAGAGTCAATGTGCGGGGCACCGGTTAGTCAAGGTAGTTGAGGTAATATGTACATGCTAAATGAATAAATACAGTATGGGGATGAGGTAGATTGGGTGGGCTATTTACAGATTAGCTATGTACAGGTGCAGTGATCTGTGAGCTGCCCTGACAGCTGGTGCTTAAAGCTAGTGAAGGAGGTAAGTCTCCAGCTTCAGAGATTTTTGCAGTTCTTTCCAGTCATTGGCAGCAGAGAACGAGAAGGAGAGGTGTCCAGAGGAAGAATTGGCTTTGGGGGTGACCAGTGAGATATACCTGCTGGAGCGCATGCTACTGGTGGGTGCTGCTATGGTGACCAGTGAGCTGAGATAAGGCAGGCTTTACCTAGCAGAGACTTGTAGATGACCTGGAGCCAGTGTGTTTGGCGACGAGTATGAAGTGAGGGCCGGCAACGAGAGCATACAGGTCGCAGTGGTGGGTAGTATATGGGGCTTTGGTGACAAAACGGATCATTTGATATATACAGAGAAAAGAGTCCAGGAATTGTCCAGTCCAGGAATTGAACCCTGTGGTACCCCCATAGAGACTGCCAGAGGACCGGACAGCATGCCCTCCGATTTGATACACTGAACTCTGTCTGCAAAGTAGTTGGTGAACCAGGCAAGGCAGTCATCAGAAAAACCGAGGCTACTGAGTTTGCTGATAAGAATATGGTGATTGACAGAATCGAAAGCCTTGGCAAGGTCGATGAAGACGGTTGCACAGTACTGTCTTTTATCGATGGCGGTTATGATATCGTTTAGTACCTTGAGCGTGGCTGAGGTGCACCCGTGACCGGCTCGGAAACCAGATTGCACAGCGGAGAAGGTACGGTGGGATTCGAGATGGTCAGTGACCTGTTTGTTGACTTGGCTTTCGAAGACCTTAGATAGGCAGGGCAGGATGGATATAGGTCTGTAACAGTTTGGGTCCAGGGTGTCTCCCCCTTTGAAGAGGGGGATGACTGCGGCAGCTTTCCAATCCTTGGGGATCTCAGACGATATGAAAGAGAGGTTGAACAGGCTGGTAATAGGGGTTGCGACAATGGCGGCGGATAGTTTCAGAAATAGAGGGTCCAGATTGTCAAGCCCAGCTGATTTGTACGGGTCCAGGTTTTGCAGCTCTTTCAGAAAATCTGCTATCAGGACTTGGGTAAAGGAGAACCTGGAGAGGCTTGGGCGAGTAGCTGCGGGGGGGGGGGGGGGGGGGGCTGTTGGCCGAGGTTGGAGTAGCCAGGAGGAAGGCATGGCCAGCCGTTGAGAAATGCTTGTTGAAGTTTTTGATAATCATGGATTTATCGGTGGTGACCGTGTTACTTAGCCTCAGTGCAGTGGACAGCTGGGAGGAGGTGCTCTTGTTCTCCATGGCCTTTACAGTGTCCCAGAACCTTTTGGTGTTAGAGCTACAGGATGCAAATTTCTGCCTGAAGAAGCTGGCCTTTGCTTTCCTGACTGACTGCGTGTATTGGTTCCTGACTTCCCTGAACAGTTGCATATCGCGGGGACTATTCGATGCTATTGCAGTCCGCCACAGGATGTTTTTGTGCTGGTCGAGGGCAGTCAGGTCTGGAGTGAACCAAGGGCTATATCGGTTCTTAGTTCTGCATTTTTTTAACGGAGCATGCTTATCTAAAATGGTGAGGAAGATACTTTTAAAGAATGACCAGGCATCCTCAACTGACGGGATGAGTTCAATATCCTTCCAGGATACCGGGGCCAGGTCAATTAGAAAGGCCTGCTCACAGAAGTGTTTTAGGGAACGTTTGACAGTGATGAGGGATGGTCGTTTGACTGCGGATCCGTAGCGGATGCAGGCAATGAGGCAGTGATCGCTGAGATCCTGGTTGAAGACAGAGGAGTTGTATTTGGAGGGCCAGTTGGTCAGGATGACGTCTATGAGTGTGCCCTTGTTTACAGATTTAGGGTTGTACCTGGTTGGTTCCTTGATGATTTGTGTGAGATTGAGGGCATCTAGCTTAGATTGTAGGACTGCTGGGATGTTAAGCATATCCCAGTTTAGGTCACCTAACAGAACAAACTCTGAAGCTAGATGGGGGGCGATCAATTCACAAATGGTGTCCAGGGCACAGCTGGGAGCTGAGGGGGTTCGGTAGCAGGCGGCAACAGTGAGAGACGTATTTCTGGAGAGAGTAATTTTTAAAATTAGTAGTTCGAACTGTTTGGGCTTGGACCTGGAAAGTATGACATTACTTTGCAGGCTATCTCTGCAGTAGACTGCAACTCCTCCCCCTTTGGCAGTTCTATCTTGACGGAAAATGTTATAGTTGGGTATGGAAATCTCAGAATTTTTGGTGGCCATCCTGAGCCAGGATTCAGACACGGCAAGGACATCAGGGTTAGCAGAGTGTGCTAAAGCAGTGAGTAAAACAAACTTAGGGAGGAGGCTTCTGATGTTGACATGCATGAAACCAAGGCTTTTTCGATCACAGAAGTCAACAAATGAGGGTGAATGACAGCAACATGCATTTGATGGTCAGAATCCTTTTGAGTTACTGTATATGTACAATATGTGGAAAAGTATATAAATCAAGCCCACATCTGGGCAATTTGTTTCTGTATTGTAAAAAATGCAGCGTTTGTCCTTCTGTCTGTCTGTGATGGTTGACGTCTGTCTGTCTGTCTTTGTGTGTTGGTCTGTCTGTGCTAGATTACGTCTATTTTTATGTAAGTCTGTCAGTCTATCTGTGCTAACACACGTCTGTCTGTTTCTGCTAATTGACATTTGTCTGTCTGTCAGCCTTTTCATCCATCCATCCGTATATTTGGATAGAAGCATTTGCTTATGATCCCTTATTGATGTCACTTGTTAAATCCCCTTCAAACATTGTAGATGAAGGGAAGGAGACAGGTTAAATAATGATTTTTAAGCCTTGAGACATGGATTGAGTTTTTGTGCCATTCAGAGGATGATGGTGCAAGACAAAAAATGTAAGTGCCTTTGAGTGGTGTATGGTAGTAGGTGCCAGGCGCACCGGTTTAGCAATGCTGCTGGGTTTTTCACGCTCAACTTGTTTTTCCGGGTGTATCAAGAATGATCCACCACCCAAAGGACATCCAGACAACTTCACAACTGTGTGCATTGGTGTCAACATGGGCCAGCATCCCTGTGGAACACTTTCGACACCTTGCAGGGTCCATGCCCCGACGAATTGATGCTGTTCTGAGGGAAAAAAGGGGGGGGGGGGGGGGGGGAGCAACTCAATAGTAGGAAGGTGTTCCTAATGTTTTGGTATACTCAATGTATTTTATATTATTGTAATATGAATTCTTATATATATCCATCTATGTGTGAGCTCTATCAGTTCAGACAGCCAGTCTGTCTCCTCTGTGCCTCTCGTCCAGCAGCGTCTTCAGCTCTGTGATCAGGCCTTTGAACTGGATCCTGTTCTCCGGATCATTCTCCCAACACCTTCTCATCAGGGAGTATACCTGCACGTACGCACGCACACATGCGCGCACACACACAGAGAAAAGAAGAAAATGAAAGAGATATGTATGTCGCACGTCACTAATGAGAGAGAGGCATTTGAAAAACAATTATCTCCATCAAAATGCGTTTGACAGAAATGCCTTCGGGAACATGTGAACTTTCATGTGCCTTAATAACAAACTTGCATGCCATCTGTAAATAAGAATACAATTGTTAAATTACAAGCCTAGTTGGTTCAGCCACAGAAAAATACAGGAACCTTCACGCTAGCCATGATTGGCTGAGATAATGGATGGGCTGGACATGCCGAGAGATGAGTTCGGATTGGTCTGCCATGTAGCATGCTTCTGTCTATAACATGAGCTGCTCAGTATGTAGATAATCCTTGCTACTGCAGCTCTTTTGAAAGATATAATGTTAGCCTTGGAGAACTGAAAAAGCGTTGCTACTGCTCTCGACAACATTGCTGCCCTGAATTTAGCAGGCACTATCGACAAGGATCAGTGGGGAAAAGTTGTGATGGACTACTTTCTGCACACGGTCAGTGTGAACCGGAGTGACTTGTCACAACGGGCCAAACAAGCTGTACAAACAAAAAGACACAGGACGTCTTACTTCGTTAAAGGGGTTCTGCCATGAAGTGTTCCTCCATGTATATGGGTAAGTCTAGCTACATTTTCAGATATCATACGTTTCTAATTTAGGCAGAAAGTTGTTTTCATTACAAGTTAAAGAGTATTGTTAGCTAGCTAGCGAACTTTAACTTGATTGCTCGCTAGCTAACGTTACGTGTACGTTCTTAGTAGTAATATTATTCATATCTCAAATCCATTTCCATTGCTAGTTGTAGCCTAATGTTAGCTAGCTGGCTAACATTTAACCTAGTTTCATACTACTGCATTTTATGCGTGGTGGCTAGCTATGACTATCTGTTTGTATTGCTAGTATTGTATGGGTTGAGATTATGGTTCATTGTTTAACTGGCTATATGTCCAAACAACAGACTCCACATCGCCAGATGATTACATGACCCATCAAGTTAGCCAGGTGTGTCTGAAGGTGATTACGGCCATCCATTGTATTTCATGAACATGTGTACATGTCTAGACATTAGTGACACATCCACATAGCTAGATGTGGCTGGAGGGTGGTTGTTGCATTTATTTCACATACATTTAGACAGGTGTGTCTGGGTTAGCATCACCTACACACTAAACAAAAATATAAACGTAACATGTAAAGTGTTGGTCCCATGTTTCATAAACTGAAATAAAAGATCACAAAAATGTTCCAGCTTATTTCTCTCAAATGTTTTGCACAAATTTGTTTACATCCTTGTTAGTGAGCATTTCTCTCTTTGCCAAGACAATCCATCCACGTGACAGGTGTGGCATATCAAGAAGCTGGTTAAACAGCATGATCATTACACCAGGGGCGTAGCCAGATGTATTTGTTTTGGATAGGCCTAGAAAAATGTGGATAGGCATTTTTTCTACTTACTTATTACATTTATTTTGCGATGTGCACCATATATTATTTTGTAACACAATGGTTTTATACTAGTGCATAGTACTTGGAGCAACCTCGTTACACAAATGATTACCATTCCCAGCATATTAAAATAAGACAGTAACTTTAGACCAGTTGCCAACAACATAAAACTCATCTTCAGTCGCACTTTAATCTCGATGGGTAAACAATATATTTGATGTTACAATTTATACCACGGCGGGCAGTAGTACTATAAAAAGGTACCTTACCTTTAGTAGATGCATCATAAGGCGTGACCTACATCACAATGCGCAGACGGCGAGGCTTTGAGTTGAATATGGTGATGATTTCATCATAATCCAATGCATCTGTCAGTTCACGCTCAAAGACAGCAAACTACTTTTTTTGTTATATCCTAGTTGTTTTTGAGAAAAGTCTCTCCACACTGCATGATGTCATTGGAAGTGTGACAATGATCCTTAACAGAGAGTTTATATAAGGGAAAATATCATCAGGGCAGCTGTCAAGTACACTCATTATGGAGGAAAAGTCCATCTTTCCCATGTTCATTTTGCAATTCAACTGCTGAGTAAAAACTGTGAATTCAGCATCCTCAATTGATACTGCATAATGATCGCATGAGGTCTTCAGCTGCTCTTTAAGGCCGCAGGTTTGGGATTCTTTGGAAAAGGAGGCTTCCGCTTGCATGATCCCATGTGTCTTCTTGAAATCTTGAGTTTAACTCAGTAATCTGTCTGTCTAGAATACTCTTCCAAAGTTGCCTCAGGTCACTGTCACTCTTGATGCTTTCCCTGCTTTTCCCTAAAGTTGTGACTACAAATCAAATCAAATCAAATTGATTTATAAAGCCCTTCTTACATCAGCTGATATCTCAAAGTGCTGTACAGAAACCTAGCCTAAAACCCCAAACAGCAAGTAATGCAGGTGTAGAAGCACAGTGGCTAGGAAAAACTCCCTAGAAAGGCCAGAACCTAGGAAAAAACCTAGAGAGGACCCAGGCTATGAGAGGTGGCCAGTCCTCTTCTGGCTGTGCCGGGTGGAGATTATAACAGAACATGGCCAAGATGTTCAAATGTTCATAGATGACCAACAGGGTCATATAATAATAATAATAATCACAGTGATTGTCGAGGGTGCAACAATCAGCATTTCAGGAGTAAATGTCAGTTGGCTTTTCGTAGCCGATCACATTCAGAGTATCTCTACCGCTCCTGCTGTCTCTAGAGAGTTGAAAACAGCAGGTCTGGGACAGGTAGCACGTCCGATGAACAGGTCAGGGTTCCATAGCCGCAGGCAGAACTGTTGAAACTGGAGCAGCAGCACGGCCGGGTGGACTGGGGACAGCAAGGAGTCACCAGGCCAGGTAGTCCTGAGGCATGGTCCTAGGGCTCAGGTCCAGACAGACAGACAGACGAGAAAGAATTAGAGAGAGCATACTAGCACTAGCATGTAATTTGCTATTCTCGTGTTTGCAGCAAGCATTTCTTGTGAGTTTCCAGTTTTTAAATTAATCTCGTACAAATTTGAATTCGACATTTGCTCCAGGAAAGTGCCTACAAAATGTACAATATATTGCATCTTTTGCTTTACTATACTCAACAGGCCACAATCATCAACAGCCTGATCAACTCTATGCGAAGGAGATGTCGCCCTGCATGAGGCAAATGGTGGTAAACACCAGATACTGACTGGTTTTCTGATCCACGCCCCTACCTTTCTTTTAAGGCATCTGTGACCAACATGCATATCTGTATTCCCAGTCATGTCAAATCCATAGATTAGGGCCTAATGAATTTAATTGACTGGTTTCCTTATATGAACTGTAACTCAGTAAAAATCTTTGAAATTGTTGCATGTTGCGTTTATATTTTTGTTCAGTATAATAATTATTAAATATTTCTCAGCACTTTCTATTTCTGATATTGCTACTATGCAAATATGCAAGTAACCATTTCACTGTACCGTTTACACCTTCTGTATCCTGTGAATGTGACAAATAAAGTTTGATTTTATTTGAAATAGTGTGTGCTTACCAGAGACGGAAATGTGAAGAACAAATTGACCTGCACCAAAGTCAGATTAGGTGACATGCCAAGGGCTTGATAAAGTGTATTTTTACTGGCTGTTTTTTCCTTATTGAACTTTGACCACTTTTAGTCTTGAAATCTTTGGTTGTTTACTACAGTACACTAACTTACTCTGTTTAGCACATGGCCTCACAAGTGAATTCTTAAAGAGATGGGTGTTGGCTAAGGCTTCAGAGGATGTGAACAATGCTGAATAAGTGTCGACAAATAAGAGCTCTCTAGTAGGTGTACCAAAACATTCAAGGGTCCTTTCCTCAAGTGGGGTTACAAGTTTAGCAACTTTCAAAGCAGAATTACTTTCCCATTGTTCCTTAACTGCAGTGTATGATATACCATTTTGTAGCGCTGAGTCTCTACCTTTATCCAAAATAAAAAACAGCATTTAAAATGTTGCTTCATAAGACCGAATAGAGGTGGTCGGTCACAAATCATTACAATCTCCCCCAAAAATGTGGCAATCAGCTAAAAAGATGATAAAAGGTTGAAACATTGACCTACGGGTCAAAACATCATGATACATTTGGGAAGACATGCTAATCCCAGTGTATGCAGTTGTCCTTTTTTGTTAATGAATATTTCAGGGTGTTCACCGTGTTTTCAAATCAAATCAAATTGTATTTGTCACATGTGCCGAATACAACAGGTGTAGAGTAGACCTTACCATGAAATGCTTAGTTGCAAGCAATTAACAATGTAGAATATTTTTAAAAGCAAGTAAGAAAATATTTGCCCCAAAAAATGTAATAATAAAATAAAGTAAGAAAAAAAGTAACACAAAATAACAATAACGAGGCTAGAAACAGGGGCTACCAGTAGGGTTGCACATTTTGGGGAATGTTCAGAGGTGGAAACTTTCCGTGGGAATTAACGAGAATATATGCAAACTAATATTAATACCTTTTAAATGTAGATGTTTTTTGCATTGGATATATTTACCATATCATATGGAGACAGAAACATAAACCTTTTACCTTATCATAAGTAGACAATTGCAAATGATTAAATCCTTCCAATAGAAATGTAAAAAACGAATTGAACTTTAATTAAATGAGTTGACTCTTCGCATGGGATGATTTCACAGAACAACAAAAGAAAGGGAATATTGAATGATCCCCAATGATCCATCGCATCTCCCAAAAACATTTTCAACATAAATCTGTAAAATGAAAGTCTAGAAACTAAAGCTTTGGTTGTCTTCCTCTCAGGCTTCCATGTCTTCTCCCTGGACCTCCTCCATGTCCACCTCTTGAACATCAGACTCTGAGGCCTCATCTTCACTGTCACTTTCCAACCCTGTTGAGGATGGCTCGTTGTCAGGCTCAAAAAGCCTCAAATTTGCCTGGATGGCCACCAATTTTTCAACCCTTGTATTGGTCAGCCTGTTGCATGATTTGGTGTGTGTGTTCCCAAACAAGGACCAATTGTGCTCTGAGGCGGCTGATGTTGGTGGGATTTGGAGGATGATGATGGAGGCAACAGGGGAAAGAGCCTCAGATCCACAAAGTCCCTTCCACTAGGTGGCTGATGAGATATGTTGGCACAACCACCATATTGCATCTCCATCCCAAAGCCCTTGCTTGGAAGTGTACTTTGCCAGACTGCCAAGAACCTTGCCCTCATCCAGGCCAAGGTGGCGAGACATGGTAGTTATAACACCATAGGCCTTGTTGATCTCTGCACCAGACAGGATGCTCTTGCCAGCATACTTGGGGTCCAACATGTACGCTGAACTGCAGTTTCCTTTGCTTGGAGCAACAGTGAAGTGGGCAGAGCAGTACGGATTTCTTCTCTTACATCTGCAAGCAGAGTCTGAACATCAGACAGGATGGCATTGTCTCCCTTAATCCGTGCAATGGCTACTGCTATAGGTTTCAGGAGTTTCAGGCTGCTTACCACTCTCTCCCAAAATACATCATCCATGAGGATCCTCTTGATGGGGCTGTCCATATCGGCAGACTGTGATATGGCCAATTCTTGGAGAGACTCCTTCCCCTCCAGGAGACTGTCAAACATGATGACAACACTACCCCGATGGGTGTTGCTGAGCAGCTTCAATGTGGTGCTCTTATTGCTCTCACTTTGCTTGGTGAGGTAGATTGCTGCTATAACTTGATGACCCTTCACATATCTAACAATTTCCTTGGCTCTCTTGTAGAGTGTATCCATTGTTTTCAGTGCCATGATGTCCTTGAGGAGCAGATTCAATGCATGAGCAGCACAGCCAATGGGTGCGATGTGAGGGTAGGACTCCTCCACTTTAGACCAAGCATCTAAAGTGACCATCTGTCACCAGTGCAAATACCTTCTGTGGTCGAAGGTCATTGATGACTGCCTTCAGCTCATCTGCAATGTAGAGACCGGTGTGTCTGTTTTCCCTTGTGTCTGTGCTCTTGTAGAATACTGGTTGAGGGGTGGAGATGATGTAGTTAATTATTCCTTGCCCACGAACATTCGACCAACCATTAGATATGATTGCAATACAGTCTGCTTTCTCTATAATTTGCTTGACCTTCACTTGAACTCTGTTGAACTCTGCATCCAGCAAATGACTAGATAAAGCATGTCTGGTTAGAGGGGTGTATGCTGGGCGAAGTACATTCAGAAATCACTTCCAATACACATTGCATATGAGCATCAGATGTGAACAGCTCAAGCAAGACATTCATCAGATTTCACTGACTCCGTTCCTCCATTGAGTCAAAAAAACCTTCTGATTCCAGGAGGACCATGAGCTGTTGCTATCGATAAGGTGTCTGATTCACCATTTTCACCTCGAATAGAAGTAGAGGAACTTTTGTCAGAAGTTGCTTGTTGTGAGCGCTGAGGGAACTTTATGCACTTGACCAGATGATTCTGCATCTTTGTTGCATTATTCACATATGATTTGGCACAGTATTTGCAAAAGTACACAGCTTTTCCTTCTACATTAGCTGCAGTGAAATATCTCCACATATCAGATAGTGCCCGTGGAATTTTCCTATAAAGATTAGGGAAAAATGTGTTATAAAAACCCAAATACAATTCCATGTACAGATAAATAGTTAAGCAGTTAGATTAAACAACTTTGTAAGATACATGTTTTATCCTGAAACATGTATGGAAACAGGTGAATTAACACTGTTAGCAGGCTCAAGAAAGCTAAAACCCACATGGTAGCAAAAACTAACTAGCAGAAATTGTTAATGAGTTAGAAATGTTTTAATCACACTTTGCTGTAGGCTACTATATACTAGTTAACAAAAAAATATATTCACCCCACCCAGTATTGCAATGAAAACTTGTAGTAAAAGCATGTAGTTCTTGTCGCAGACAGTGCAGTAGTGTGGCCTCAATAGCATCTCATTAGTGTGCAAGATCTTGAGAATCAGCAGTACATGTGATGGAAGAGTGCACTGCATATGTGATGGAAGAATGCACTGTGCATGCAGAAGGTTGCAATTCCATTGAATTGGGGATAGTTTAATCAACTTATGCCACAAGACCTAGACTTGCCTTATGTGTATCCCACAAAAAAGTGCACTGTTATGAATTTAAGGAAAGATTCCCCAAATTCCCGGGCTTAACTTCCCATGGAAAATTATCGGAAAGTTTCCGACCCTTTGCAACCCTAGTTATATTTGTGACGCTCGATGCGCTGCAAATCCCGAGTGGGCTCCTGAGTGGCGCAGCGTTCTAAGGCACTGCATCTCAGTGCTAGAGGTGTCACTACCAACCCTGGTTAGATTACAGGTTGTATCACTTCTGGCCGTGATTGGGAGTCCCATAGGGTGGCACACATTTGGCCCAGCATTGTCAGAGTTTGGCCGTCATTGTAAATAAGAATTTGTTCTTAACTGACTTGCCTTTTTACGGTTCTCATTGGTTTTTAGGAGCATACATAGGCGGAAATCCCAGGGGGGACGGGGGGGACACGACCCCCCCATCCTGGGAAAAATATGATTTGTCACCCCCAACATATCACTGTAAACACAACTATGTAATTTCAATAATATGAATAATATGCAATGAAAGCACTTGTGCTGATTATAGACACTTAATAGCGTACTTTTAAATTTCAAAAGATTGCGATCCCCCGCCCTTTGCCTCACAATGGTTTGATCCACTGCCAGTTCCTTATCTGGTAGGTAACAGAGGGTTCGTATCTACTGTCTGAAAGGCACTCAATGCACGTAACTGACGTGAGGTTAATCCAGTCAATTGCGCCATAGCAATGTTTTTTTTTATGTTGGCAGGGTTTACACACACACTAGCTGAATTTGCAGAGCTAGCGGGCAGACATTAATTATTAAGCTAGCTAGTATCTATTCCATTTATGTGGCGTCGTCAAAGATGGAATCTTTGCTATTGTCGGTTTATTCCAAGATCAGCATGCAGCTGTAGTGCTTCAAAGTCCCTGTGATAAAGCTAGCGATAAACTGAACTCCCAACTGAACAGAACTACACTCTCTTCTACTATTGTCTTAAATATCGTTAATGGTCTCGTTGCAAAAGCTAAATTGTCGCTATGGGACTTTGAAGCACCTGTGTGCCGATCTTGGAGTAAACTGACGATAGCAAAGATTATAGCAAAGACCACAGAAACAGAATTGGTGCTCGCTAGCTTTGCAAATTGAGCTATTGTTGGAAACCAGCCAATATAAAACAAACTATATTAAAATTACAAAAGGTTGCAGCATATGTTGTGTAAATGGTGAACTCATACAGCTGTCATCTCTTGTCACAGCAATCCGTTTCACATTTGCTAGCTACTTTTTAGATCGAAGCCCATATAGAATGATAGAATATAAGATGATAGAAGCCCATCTCCTACTGTAAATAACCTACACACTCTGTGTGTGTGTGTGTGTGTGTGTGTGTGTGTGTGTGTGTGTGTGTGTGTGTGTGTGTGTGTGTAGCTAGCCAGCCTGCCAGGTAAAAAAAAAAGTAAAAAGACAGACATCAGAGTATTTTTCAGTACACCAAAGCGCAAAGCAAGAACCCTAGTAGCCTAAGACTAGTTGATAAAATGTTCATTAGAAAGAAGTGAAATGCTAATGGCAATGTTTCACAATGATGTCATTAGGCAGATCAGGCAACAGAGGGCACACAGACAGCAGAGCTGGGGACAGATGGGCAGGGACAGGCTGGCAGAGACAGGGAGTCTCAGGTAAGTTTGTTGAGTCTTTGTTTGGCAACATTATGAAAGGTTCTCCATTTTTTTGACTTGTAAAATAGGGACATAATTGGAAAATGCCATGGATTTATTTTATTTCACCTTTATTTAACCAGGTAGGCTAGTTGTGAACAAGTTCTCATTTGCAACTGCGACCTGGCCAAGATAAAGCGTAGCAATTAGACACATACAACAACACAGAGTTACACATGGAATAAACAAAACATATAGTCAATAATACAGTAGAACAAAAGAAAACAAAAAGTCTATATACAGTGAGTGCAAATGAGGTAAGTTAAGGAAATAAATAGGCCATGGTGGCGAAGTAATTACAATATAGCAATTAAACACTGGAATGGTAGATCGGCAGAAGATGAATGTGCAGGTAGATACTGGGGTGCAAAGGAGCAAAATAAATGAATAAATACCAGTATGGGGATGAGGTAGGTGGATAGATGGGCTGTTTACAGATAGCCTATATGTACTTAGCCTAAGTAAACTGCTCTGACAGCTGGTGCTTAAAGCTAGTGAGGGAGATGTGAGTCTCCAGCTTCAGAGATTTTAGCAATTCGTTCCAGTCATGGGCAACAGAGAACTGGAAGGAAAGACGACCAAAGAAGGAATTGACTTAGGGGGTGACCAGTGAGATATACCTGCTGGAGCGCGTGCTACGAGTGGGTGCTGCTATGGTGACCAGTGAGCTGAGATAAGGCGGGGCTTTACCTAGCAGAGACTTGTAGATAACCTGTAGCCAGTGGGTTTGGCGACGAGTATGAAGCGAGGGCCAACCCACGAGAGCGTACAGGTCGCAATGGTGGGTAGTGTATGGGGCTTTGGTGACAAAACGAATGGCACTGTGATAGACTGCATCCAGTTTGTTGAGTAGAGTGTTGGAGGCTATTTTATAGATGACATCGCCGAAGTCGAGGATCGGTAGGATGGTCAGTTTTACGAGGGTATGTTTGGCAGCATGAGTGAAGGATGCTTTGCATAGGAAGCCGATTCTAGATTTAATTTTGGATTGGAGATGCTTAATGTGAGTCTGGAAGGAGAGTTTACAGTCTAACCAGACACCCAGGTATTTGTAGTTGTCCACGTATTCTAAGTCAGAGCCGTCCAGAGTAGTGATGCTGGACGGGCGAGCAGGTGCGGGCAGCGATCGATTGAAAAGCATGCATTTAGTTTTACTTGCGTTTAAGAGCAGTTGGAGGCCACGGAAGGAGAGTTGTTATAGCATTGAAGCTCATCTGGAAGTTAGTTAACACAAGGAGGGGCCAGAAGTATACAGAATGGTGTCGTCTGCGTGTCGTCTGCGTACAGGTGGATCAGAGAATCACCAGCAGCAAGAGCAACATCATTGATGTATACAGAAAAGAGAGTCGGCCCGAGAATTGAACCCTGTGGCACACCCATAGAGACTGTCAGAGGTCCAGACAACAGCCTTACATAATCAGAAGGCTGCATTTTTACGAGATGTTATTTTTCTTGCAATAGTTGATCTTTTTTCAGTTTGTCATTTGACACACTGAACTCTATCAGAGAAGTAGTTGGTAAACCAGGCGAGGCAATCATTTGAGAAACCAAGGCTGTCGAGTCCGCCAATAAGAATATTATGATTGACAGAGTCGAAAGCCTTGGCCAGGTCGATGAATACGGCTGCACAGTAATGTCTCTTATCGATGGCGGTTATGATGTCGTTTAGAACCTTGAGCGTGGCTGAGGTGCACCCATGACCAGCTCTGAAACCAGATTGCATAGCGGAGAAGGTATGGTGGGATTCAAAATGGTCAGTAATCTGTTTGTTAACTAGGCTTTCAAAGACCTTAGAAAGACAGGGTAGGATAGATATAGGTCTGTAGCAGTTTGGGTCTAGAGTGTCACACCCTTTGAAGAGGGGGATGACTGCTGCAGCTTTCCAATCTTTGGGAATCTCAGACGATACGAAAGAGAGGTTGAACAGGCTAGTAATAGGGGTTGCAACAATTTCGGCAGATAATTTTAGAAAGAGAGGGTCCAGATTGTCTGGCCCAGCTGATTTGTAGGGGTCCAGATTTTGCAGCTCTTTCAGAACATCGGCTATCTGGATTTGGGTAAAGGAGAAATGGTGGGGGCTTTGGCGAGTTGCTGTGGAGGGTGCCGGGCAGTTGACCGGGGTAGGGGTAGCCATGTGGAAAGCATGGCCAGCCGTAGAGAAATGCTTATTGAAATTCTCAATTACAGTAGATTTATTGGTGGTGACAATGTTTCCTAGCCTCAGAGCAGTGGGCAGCTGGGAGGAGGTGCTCTTATTCTCCTTTACAGTGTCCCAGACCTTTTTTGAGTTAGTACTACAAGATGCAAATTTCTGTTTGAAAAAGCTTGCCTTAGCTTTTCTAACTGCTTGTGTATATTTGTTCCTAACTTCCCTGAAAAGTTGCATATCACGGGGGCTATTCGATGCTAATGCAGAACGCCACAGGATGATTTTGTGCTGGTCAAGGGCAGACAGGTCTGGCGTGAACCAAGGACTATATCTATTCCTAGTTCTAAATTTTTTGAGAGGGGCATGCTTATTTAAGATGGTGATGAAGGCACTTTTAAAGAATAGCCAGGCATCATCTACTGACGGGATGAGGTCAATGTCATTCCAGGATACCCCGACCAGGTCGATTAGAAAGGCCTGCTCGCAGAAGTGTTTCAGGGAGCGTTTGACAGTGATGAGGGGTGGTCGTTTGGTCGCAGACCCATTACGGATGCAGGCAATGAGGCAGTGATCGCTGAGATCTTGATTGAAAACAGCAGAGGTGTATTTGGAGGGTGAATTAGTTAGGATGACATCTATGAGAGTTCCCGTGTTTACTGATTTGGTGGTTGTACCTGGTAGGTTCATTGATCATTTGTGTGAGATTGAGGGCACCAAGCTTAGTTTGTAGGATGGCCGGGGTGTTAAAAGCATGTCCCAGTTTAGGTCACCTAGTAGCACGAGCTCAGAAGATAGATGGGGGGCAATCAGTTCACATACAGTATCGAGGGCACAGCTGGGGGCAAAGGGAGGTCTATAGCAAGTGGCAACAGTGAGAGACTTGTTTCTGGAAAGGTACATTTTTAGAAGTAGAAGCTCAAATTGTTTGGGTACATTCTTAGAAAGTAATACAGAACTCTGCAGGCTATCTTTGCAGTAGATTGCAACACCACCCCCTTTGGCAGTTCTATCTTGGCGGAAAACGTTATAGTTAGCAATGGAGATTTCAGTTTTTTTTGTGGTTTTCCTAAGCCAGGATTCAGACACGGCTAAGACATCTGGGTTGGCAGAGTGTGCTAAAGCAGTGAGTAAAACAAACTTAGGGAGTAGGCTTCTAATGTTAACATGCATCAAACCAAGGCTTTTACGTTTACAGAAGTCAACAAATGAGGTGTTTGCTGTACTCCTGAGGAGTGTTGATAAAGTGAGATGTGCAGGCGGACGAGTCGGTCAAGGATCGATTCGGACAAAGTGATCTATTGTATGACAAGTGACAGTTTATTCAGAGTAAAGATATCTGGTATAGCATGCATGGGCTCTGTCAAGTAACTCCGAGTGAGCTAAAAGAGAGAGCCCCTAATACAGTTTGTTTACATATTTTATACAGCACAGAAAGTAGGTTGAGTCTTGAAGTTCTGGTTCTATGGTTGGTTCAGGTCCAGGCGTAGTCTCCGATGATTGGCTCCTGCAGTCCATCGCTTCAGCCGTTGCTCAATGTCCTTGTTGTCTTCTTGAGTCCAGGGTGGGTGTGTGTGTGTGTGTGTCCTAGATAAGTTATAATCTTGTGCAGCATATGTGTGTCTTGAGTTTGTGTGTCTTAATGTATGTAGTTCCTGTTTTCACATAGCCAGCCGTTGGCTGATACTGAGACTAAGGCATTGTGGTTGGGCCAGTTCCTGTTTATGTGCCGTGAGTGGAGACATCAGCCTGCTTGTGTCAGCGTTATTGAGTGCTGTTTCCTATTGAGTAATACTTGGTAGACAGATGAAGTTAGTATGCTGAAGTTAATATGTTATAGCAAAAGGCCTGGTTATAATGAACACAGCTAAGTGCTCATGCTTACAGGAGTACAGCGGTGGGAGTGGAGCTAGGCACTGCAGGACCTGGATTAACCTCCACATCACCAGAGGAACAGAGGAGTAGGATAAGGGTACGGCTAAAGACTATACGAACTGGCCGTCTAGCACGTTCAGAACAGAGAGTAAAAGGAGCAGATTTCTGGGCACGATAGCATAGATTCAAGGCATAGTGTACAGACAAAGGTAAGGTAGGATGTGAGTACATTGGAGGTAAACCTATGCATTGAGTAATGAAGAGAGAGATATAGTCTCTAGAGATGTTTAAACCAGGTGATGTCATCGCATATGTAGGAGGTGGAACAATATGGTTGGTTAAGGCATATTGAGCAGGGCAAGAGGCTCTACAGTGAAATAAGACAGTAATCACTAACCAGGACAGTAATGGACAAGGCATATTGATAT
This sequence comes from Oncorhynchus mykiss, assembly GCF_013265735.2. Classification (NCBI taxonomy): domain Eukaryota; kingdom Metazoa; phylum Chordata; class Actinopteri; order Salmoniformes; family Salmonidae; genus Oncorhynchus; species Oncorhynchus mykiss. The sequence continues at coordinate 51,074,055 of NC_048572.1, read as the reverse complement.
TAGAGAGAGGCATGCGTAGCCTAGTGAACATATGGGTCCAGTGAGTGGTTGGGCTGGCTGGGGACACGGCGATTCAGACAGTTAGCAGGCTAACAAGCTAACAGTTAGTAGGCCGGAGCTAAACAAGCTAGCAGCTAGTAGACCAGGGCAAGATAGCAGTTAGCTTGGGCTAGCAGTTAGCAGACCGGGTTAGCAAGCAAGCAGTTAGCAAGGGCTAGCAGTTAGCAGATCTGGTTAGCAAGCAAGCAGTTAGCAAGAGCTAGCAGTTAACAGACCGGGCAGGCAAGCTAACAGTTAGCAGACAAGGGCCCGGCAGTTGAGCAGCTAGCAGACCGGGTTAGCAAGCAAGCAGATAGCAGGGGCTAGAAAGTTAGCCTTTGGGGGGTAAGTCCCACTCTCAACTTAAACAAATCTTAGTTCAGTCACCAGTAAGGCAATGGTATTGCTGTTGTGAATAATTGTGTAGTATTGGGTACCGGGAGTTAGGAGTACAGCAAACACCTTATTTATTTTCTGGGAGACAGACTGTGAGGGTGGTGAAAGGGAAAGAGCCAGGGAGAGATACTTCAGAGGACAGTGTCACAGCCACGGCAGGACCAGGTGTCAACCTTGTTGCCAGCAGCACCAGTATAGGGGACAGTGGCACAGCCACAGCAGGACCAGGTGTCAACCTTGTTGCCAGCAGCACCAGTATAGGGGACAGTGGCACAGCCACAGCAGGACCAGGTGTCAACCTTGTTGCCAGCAGCACCTGTATAGGGGACAGTGGCACAGCCACAGCAGGACCAGGTGTCAACCTTGTTGCCAGCAGCACCAGTATAGGGGACAGTGGCACAGCCACAGCAGGACCAGGTGTCAACCTTGTTGCCAGCAGCACCTGTATTGGGGACAGTGGCACAGCCATGGCAGGACCAGGTGTCAACCTTGTTGCCAGCTGCACCAGTATAGGGGACAGTGGCACAGCCACGGCAGGACCAGGTGTCACCCTTATTGCCAGCTACACCAGTATAGGGGACAGTGGCACAGCATTGTCCAGTTACCTAAGTGATGGCACAAAACCATATCAGCCACACCCACAATGTATAGAACCGCAAACTCTTGCCAACAGAGTGTTGACGTTTCAAGAGAGATGGTTTCACAATTTCCCCCCTACATTATAATCCATCAATAAAATGAGTTTTGTGTTTTCACTGTAGCCAAGGGTTTTCAAGCCAGCCATCTTTTGGCCAAAGAGTGGATGCTGCTTTCATTAGTGCAGGATTTAGGAACTGGAGAAAAGCCATTGTAAAATTCGCAGCACATCAAAACTGCCAAACCCACCGCCACTGTGTAACTGTAACAGCACACCAGCTAAATCCAATCCGTGTCCAGTTATCCAGCGCGTGGGGTAAACAGCAGAAATGAAGAAAGCTACCTTGCACTGTACGAGGAAGCAACAACATTGATTGAATCCATTGAGACACACTCAAGACGATTTGCTGGCAAAGCAGTGGATCACTATAGAGCAGCATTTTTTTAAAGTGTTGGATGGAGTGGAGGTTCAGTTTGGTGACCGTTTTGACCAGGACAGTCTAAACATTCTGCAAAAGTTGGAAAGAGTGCTTCTCATGGGGGAGTTGGATGAGTCTCTAAATCAGTACCCTGGGCTGAACATAGATTCTCTTTCATTGCAGTTCCCTCTCTTTCGCAACAAATACCCCTGGAGCAGCAGTTGAGAGGCAGTAGAGGTCCTCAGGAGGCTTCCAGTGTAGGTGCGGGGGTTAGTTGACCAAGTTGAGGTGCTGATCAGAATTTTGTCTGTAATGTATATAAAGACAGGCTAGACAGTCTTGAGGGAAAATATCTGCCAGCAATTTGTTGGATCCATTGAAACCCTCAAACATATGTTCTGTTCTTTTGTTCAGTAGTGTGTAGAGCAGTGGTTCAACCTTTTTTGAGTACTGGAACCCCTGCATATTTTGAGGAAAGGCAGGCAAGGTTTTGAGTGGTCCTCAGGGACCTCCACCCCCTCTATATTATATGTAAAGTTAGTGGAATCCTTGTGCTGCTGAATACATTCATTACACTTTTTTTATTTCATGGACCCCTTGCCATTACACCAGGGACCCCTGGGGGTCCACGTACCCTGTTTGAGAACCCCTGGTGTATAGTATGATATTTGTTATTTTGTTTAGTAGGTTTTAGTACATGACAGTACACTTACTAATTATTTATTTTATTTAATTTAAAATTGCATACTTTGTGTGACATACTTGTCCATAGCTGTTGTTTGAAGAGTTAAGACACTGACTGAACAATAACTAAGTATTTCTGAAGAATATTTTGGTTGATTTGTTTGGGTTTTTCATTGAAGTAGTTATTTTGCTTTTAGAACTATACTTATTCTGTGCGTTTTATTCTTGTAAAGATGTTGTAATAGACTCAAACCAGTGGCACATATTTAATGATTATATAAATTAATCACAAAAAGTTCAATAAAAATGTCAGGTCAGTGCGGAGACTAACTTTGTGATGGTTCTCAATGGAGATTCTTTGAGATGAGATCGCACCATGTTCATTGTATTTATGAAACCTGCACCCATTACCACCTACTGTAAGGTGACCAGATTTCTGAAATGAAAACCGGGGACATTTCCAGTTCAGTGGTCAATATATAATTAAAATAGCCAATGTTATTTTATCTATGAAATAAAAAAGGGTTGACAATTCCGGTTTCATGTATTTAGTCTAACAGGCACAGTGTGATACAGAGAAGACAACTATATTACAGAAACGCTACAGACAAGACAGAACTGTCCGATCTGAACAGCCATTCAGTGGTCTTGGTAGACTAAGAGCAGAAGAGAACATAAGCAACATACTTAACATAATAAAGAAATAAGATGCTGATGAGATTGGTAACTACATAATATACTTATACCAACCTAATCTGTATATTTCTCAGAAGAATGTATCTTCATCAGAACTGCTCTGTCTTTGGCCAGCTTCTCAATGAACTCCTGGCAGGGGAGGTTGAAGTTTATCTTCACAATAAGCATGGCCTTGATGGTAGGAACAGTGAACCTATTTCTTGCTGCTGTCAATAGATCATTAATTTGGGAGAACACTCTCTCGACTGGTGCATTACTTCCAGGTAAGCACAAGACAACAGACGCTAATCTAGCCAGGTATGTGTGGTATGTCGTTCTCTTTGAAGTGGGTAACCACCGTGCTCCATCTCAGCGGTGTCTCAGATGTTTTCCATTCTTCAAGCGATCCCCCTTTAGGAACTCTTGCAGACCAGTAACCTCGTCACACAATGCATCCTCATTGATGGTCACATTGGGGCATTTTTCCTGCAGTGTGCCTGCTGCTTTCTGGATCTCTTCATGCAGAGATTGCCTTTTTAAAAGGAGACTTTGTAAATATTTTAGATTATCTGTGTGCTTTCCCCATGCTTGTGTAACCGATGTGAAATGGCTAGCTAGTTAGCGGTGGTGCGCGCTAATAGCGTTTCAATCGGTGACGTCACTCGCTTTGAGACCTTGAAGTAGTGGTTCCCCTTGCTCTGTAAGGGCCGCGGCGTTTGTGGAGCAATGGGTAACGATGCTTCGTGGATGACTGTTGTCTGTGTGCAAAGGGTCCCTGGTTCGAGCCGGGGTAGGGGCGAGGGGACGGACTAAAGTTATACTGTTACACTTGCAAGTAGTTCACAGCCATAGTGAAGAATGATTGTGATGTTTTGAGAAAGCTCTCTTTAGACATGGCTCCATTTTCCTCTAGCCCTCTCAGAAGTCAAAACTGGAATGAAGTTGTCATCACGTCTTGCAGTGAATTTTGCCTCAATGTTTCTCAGAATTGCAGCGGACTCCACAGCACAGTGGTCCTGGCCTCCAAGCATCTTGATCGTGTCACTGAATACGGTCAAGTTTCCATGGACAAAGGCCAGCCAAAGTTCAGTCAGTGGATCTTCGAACATTGTTCACAGGACAACAGGGCATTTGTCTTCAGAAATAAAAAAGGATTTCAATGGCACATACATTTTCAGCACTCTTTCTAGAGCAGGGAGCATGGACATCCAGCGAACATGGCTGTGTCCTAAAATGTTATGGTACTCATGGCCAACAAACTCACAAAAGCCCTTCAGTCTTTCTACTCTGACGGTGAAAATATGAACATATCCAAATATCTTTGTGAGCAGGTACTCAACATCATATCCAAAGCTGTTCTGGCTGTGTTATGATGTGGGCAGGACAACCTAAGCCAATCACCTCCCGCTGCAGAGCATTTTTAACTTTGGTATGGACATTGACCCTCAGCCTATTCAGTCCTCCAAAGTTGGTATTTGTTGTCGGCAGAGAATGTTTTCCAGGTTACATTTTTGGATGACCACCAGGACCTCAGTTGCAATTCCCTCTGTTGTTTCTCCATTCAATTCAACAAAATCAAGCAGATTTGTTTCCATAGATGCGCTGCCATCATATATCTTACATATCTGACTACTATTGGCAGCAGCTTTAAATGTCCACGATTGGACGCATCAATGGACAGGGACACAAATTCAACCTGGTCTAGGTCCTGTGTTAGCAAAGTAGTTGCCCATGTTGCCAACAAGTTACTCATTATGGTGTCACATTTTGTCCTAGGACATGTAAACTTTGGCTCACAAAGCTTCAGTGTCAGTTGTGCTGTGCAGTCCATAGATCTGTAACTATGATTGTGTCACATAGTGTGGTATGCAAAGACACCCTCCTGCACAGCTAAACCATATTCTTCTTGGGAAGGCTCTACCTTCTTGAAGAATGTGGTGACAGAGGGCATTTCAACACGGGCAATCAGATTTGTATTTTATATCAAAAACATTGTTTGGAATAATAAATTGTCTGGCTCTGTTACCATATCTTTACCTTTCCTCCTCTGTCTCCACTCTTCTTCCTCCTCTCCACTACTAATGTAATCCATGAACATTTCTAAATATATTTTCACACTACTTATAATGCCAAACCATTAAAATTGTAATCTACAAAAATATTCTCATAATTAATTGTGCATTCATTTAATATAATCACATTTTAAAAATAGCCCTTCCACTGCATGTTTACATGTTTTAACCTAGCTACCATAACAGTAGCTAGCTAACTTAACGTTAGTCTACATAGCTAACGTTAGCTAGCATAACCTATTTAAAACCTTATAGGGCAGATCCATCTACCTATATAATAAATTGTGATATAACATCACTAGCTAGTATCTCAAACGATTGTAATTTACCTGGCTTGAAAAGACGTTTGTGGTGATGTTGTGGATTCACTTGACACTTGCTAGCTTCTGGCCGAGTTTTCCACAGCAGTTTTCTCTAAAACTATCACGAGCAAATAGTTAGTAGAAGAAGAGTGAATGAAGCTGCTGTAGTGAGCAGGCCCCTCTGTTGGCCTAAACAAGCACAACGTGGTAGGCTCTGCTGCCCGGTCTTTTTTCACTTTGCGGTCTGTTTTTAATGCACAGTTAAAAACGGGGACATTTCCAGGGACAGGCCACCAAAAACGGGGACGTCTGGTCACCCCACCTACAGGCCTTTCTTGCTATTGCTGGTTGTAAATACAAATACCTGCATACATACTGGATTGATAAGGAACGCTGCTATAACCATTATTAGTAGTAGTATTATTATAATGATTTAAACATTTTAACAAGTTGGGACAACCCTTCAGTTAACTACTGTACCTATCAACTATCCAGTAGTAGTAATTATGGTTCCTCAATATACATGTAACATATTACAACGTAGGCTGTGTTACAGCACGACTTTTGGTGTCCCCCTCAGGAATTGCTCTTGAGAAAATTTCATGTAATTGTCCCCTCCAAAGTTGATATCAGATTTTCACCCCTGGGAGCATATACCCACGTTGGTGATAGAAGGTCCACTCGAGGTGAGGTCCAAACTCGTCGATAGTGGGTAATGCACCTTAAAATTGGTTGCCAACCGCCAAATAAAGTCCAAGGGAGAAGAGATTACTAGAAAACGTTTTACCCTTTTATCTGTGGATTAATTGTCAGAGTAGAGGACCTTGAGCATTTCAGTAAAACACCCCAATGTTTATATCACTGGACAAATTAGCTAGCAACAGCAAGCTAGCTAGATAAATTGCCATAAATGTTTGCTTATCGACCTGTCCCTAAATTCATATAATTGGTTCAGAGTTCGTTTTGATATTTCATCCTGCGTGTCCAGATCGTGTTTGGGGTGGGGGATAAAATCAACATGCGCGCGTTGGCAGAAGCACCCGCGGTCTGGTCAGCATGTCAGTGTGTGACAACAGTTAGATATCTAAATCAATGTAAAATGGAATTAAAATGACAAAACTCTAAATTAAGGGAGAAGGATAGGCTACAACGACCCCGAGCCAACAGGTAGGCAGGCTCCTTTTTAATATTCCCGAATGGAGTTATTTGTAGCTGTAGAATGAGAAAGCGAATGCAATGCAGCCTTAATTAACCCTAGCTAGCTAGACTATCTTCGTGAAGGGGGTAGCTGCATCCCAATATGGCGACCGGTTGTGTCGAAATAAGTGGGTGTATGGAAAGCGAATCGGTCCGATTTGTTGGCACTCAAGACTGTTTTGCGTGGCAGATGGACTAGTCAATAACCCGGCGGTCAGTGCTCAATCTTCTAGTTTTGTGCCTGCCGACTCAAAGTTCTTCGTACTGTGTATAAATTGATGGTCGTGTCGCCGGTGCGGTGGTAACTACGTGGCCATTTTCTCTCGCATTACTTTATTTCAAGTAGGTTAGAAGCCTACACAATAAATAACTAATATTTATAACAATCTAGACTGTAATACATAGTCTACTACGGCAACAACCGGAGCAGTGCCCTTTACTCCTGCTTGGAAAGTAACGGTAACGGAATGGAAAGTACCTACCCAGAGTGAAAGTAAGTACACGCATACAACGCATGAAGCAACAGTAGCCTAACAGTTACACCTATAATTAACTTTATCAAAAATACGAAAAGATGGTCCTTTTTATAACTGAAAGTGTACAATCATCCTCTGACTTAACGGAAGAAAAAAACAGCTCAATCAAAAACCGTATGCCTTTACAAGTAGTTTTCCCATCTATCTATCTAGTACCCAGATTTTTTCCTGCTCAGATCATGAGGGAAGGAAAAACTTCCAAGTCCAAACAGAAACCCAACTCTGCATGGTAAAGAAAGCTTAAGGAGATTTAAACTGCAACACAGACGATACACTTTCCGTCTACCAACTTTTATTAACCATTTGCATTGTGAACACATCAAATAAAGCAATGTCCATCATTCCTTTCATTTGCACAACACCAACTAAAAATAACTAAAAATCTTTACATCGTCATGTAGTGACCAAAGTGGTGCGCAGTTGCCCAAAAAAAAAAGCTGCAAATATTGGAATTTACTGTCGAACATTTGAACCCATCTATCACTGAATCATTAGCTTTGTTATGCATCAAGAAAAAGATACCTAGCTTCTTTGATCTTCAAAGTCTGGCTCATATATCATCATATATACATTTGGATCGCATGGCACGTCACTCAGATGCTCCTTGGCTATAAGACTGCATACCTATGCGCTTTCAAACTAGGATTCTGTCCCAAATTGCACTCTATTCCCTTCATAGAGCACTGTAGTGCACTATTTAGGAAATAGGGTGCCATTTCGGAAGCACTTAGTAAAAAAGTAGAGACAAATGTTCCTATCGTAAGGAAGTAAAAACATCAGAAAATGAAACTGACAGAGGTCTCGTATCCCTTATTGCCAGCAGTGATCCAAAGGGCTTCTTATCCAGCTCATGTTTCACATGGAATTTACAAGATCCATTTCACAAAGGAAATAGTACGGGAAGTTGTTCTCCCCACCTCCATCTATCCATCCCCCTTTCGCTTTCTCTCGCTCTTCAATCTGTCTCCACAGTAAAACGCTATACTGTTAGAAAATATATAGTTTTGGTATATTGTTTTATATTGTACATAGGAACTTGAAAAACATGGGACGCTCCAACCTCCCCTTCCCAATGTCCAGACATACTGTATCTGCTGCTTCTATCTATGGAAACCATGAAGACCAGGTAGAAAGTATTTTCCTGAATGACAATCTGAACACGTGGGTCTATTCTGGATCCCCAAAGTGCTGGTGGGGGGTGTTGTGGGCCCGTGTGTCTCCTTTCTCTTCTAGTGGTAGTCCTGGTGGGGAGGAGGAGGGCTAGGTTTGGGGCGGGAGTTTATAAATGCCTTGACGGGACCTGTGGAGGAAGGAGGCCACGGTCTAGGCTCAGAACCTCAGGTGCGACTTGTGTTTCACCATGTATCTGTAGAGAGAACCGGAAGAGAAGATGGCATGTGGTCAGAAGGAGCACATGCATTCTACTGTCATCCCATTCAAATATAAATCCCAAATATTTCTATAACCCCAGAGTATATGAAGTTTAAACTTTAACAGAGAATATTATTTAACTCAATGTACAAGAGTGCTAACATTTACATGGAAACATATCTTCCAGGGTTAGGGTCAATATCATTTCAAATGAGAAAGTAAATCAAATTCCAACACCAGATTTTCCCAATTGAAGAGAATTGGAATTCAGTGCACTTCCAGAATTAATTTTAAATAATACATTTTTTCAGAAATAAGTAATTTCATTGAAAGGATAGACCAGTATAGAAAGAGGGAAGGGAGAAGGGTTTTCATAACAAGGTATAGGTGGGCTTGGTATCAACCCCATTGCGTCATGAATTTACATGTGCACAATGTGCTATCAAAACACACCTGTCGAGGGTCTCCCAGAACTTCAGGAACATGGGCCGGTCGAGATGGCGCTTGTGGTGGCTCAGCTCCAGCACGGTCACGTCCCACTTCTGCACATTGGGGTCCATCTTCTGCTCGTCATACTTCAGATGGAAGGCTCGGACTGCAGGGTGACCACAACCACACACAGTCAATTAGATAGGACCAATACTCGTTTCGAGACATGGGTTGGACAGGTTAGCTCAAATACATTAACTTAAGTCCATCTAAAGGGATCACAGGTTAGTAGCCAAAGAACTGTATGGGTAGCACTTTACAGTTTGAAATAACTGGGTAACCATTTACTTGTAACAAGAAAGACATACATACCTTGTCGAAAGTAAAGTGCTACCCCTGTATGTATAAGAGCAAGTGGGAGGAATCTCACTTTTAGCGAAAATGTCCACAGGAGATCCGTCAGGTAGCAGCCAAGGCCAGCCCTTGAACTGCCAGGCAGGGCCTTGCACGAACACGGCCACCACGCGATCCCTGCACAAACAGTCAACATCAACCTCTAGTGTGAAAACAATTCAAACAAAATGAGACCGTTTTGCATGTGTGGCACAGTAAAATGGGAGTAAGTTTTGCACAATCTTCACATTGTAAGCCAGATGTAGAGAGGATGTATAGTCATTTGTGGCCATGGGTAAGTTGAGGGGCTGGTTGCTCAAGTGGTGTAGCGGTATGTGGATTTGGGTCAAGTACTTTCATTTACAGCCGACCATTACCACAATATCGTGAGGTACTGTCGATCCTGTAGTACTGTTGTGTCTACACACACATGTACAAGAAACATATTGCTCTTTAAGAGCATTCCACACCAGGATTGTGCAACATTTGCCCATTACTCATTTCAAAATTCTTCAAGTTCTGTCAAATTGGTTATTGATCATTGCTAGACAAGCATTTTCAGGTCTTGCCATAGATTTTCAAGTAGATTAAAGTCAAAACTAACTTGGCCTCTCGGGAACATTCACTGTCTTCTTGTTAAGCAACTCCAATGTATATTTGGCCTTGTGTTTTAGGTTATTGCCCTGCTGAAAGGTGAATTTATCTCCCAGTGTCTGGTGGAAAGGAGACCAGCTTTTTCTTTAGGATCTTACCTGTGCTTAGCTCCATTTAATTTATTTTTCATCCTGAAAAACTCATAACATACCCATAACATGATGCAGCCACCACTATGCTTGAACATATGGAGAGTGGTGCTCAGTAGTATGGTTTTATTGGGTTTCCCCAAACATAACTCTTTGTATTCAGGACAAAAAGTTACTGATTTGCCAATTTTTTTGCAATATTACTTTAGTGCATTGTTGCAAACAGGATGCATGTTTTTTCAAATTCTGTACAGGCTTCCCTTTCACTGTTAATTAGGTTAGTATTGTGGAGTAACTACAAGGTTGTTTATCCATCCTCGGTTTTCTCCTATCCCAGCCATTTAACTCGTCACAGTTGGCTTCATGGTGAAATCCCTGAGCCGTGTCCTCCTCTACGGCAACAGTTAGCAAGGCTATCTATATCTTTGTAGTGACTGGGTGTATAAATACGCCTTCCAAAGTATAATTAATAATGTTACAATGCTCAAAGGGATATTCAATGTCTGTTTTCTTTAATCTACCAATAGGTGCACTTCTTTGCGAGGCATTGGAAAACCTCCCTGGTCTTTGTGGTTGAATCTGTGTTTGAACTTCACTGCTCCAATGAGGGACCTTGCAGATAATTGTATGTGTGGGGTACTGAGAGGAGGTAGTCATTCAAAAACATGTTAAATACTATTGCACAGAGTCCATGCAACTAGTTAAGCACAATTTAAACTTGCCATAACAAAGAGGTTGAATACTTATTGACAAGACATTTCAGCTATTAATTTGTAAAACATAATACCCCATAATGACAAAGTGGAATTGAGTGTAGGCCAGTGGAAAAAAAACTCAATTTATTCCATTTTAAATTCCAGCTGTAAAAAAAATGTGGAAAAAGTCAAGGGGTGTGAATACTTTCTGAAAGCACTGTATTTATGGAAGATCATGAATGTTCATGTATGGTCCTGGAGACTCACCAGTTCTAAGTGAAGTGTATGTATTGAAGATCATAAATGGTTATGGAGTAGGGTCATGTACGGTCCTGGTGACACAGTGGCTGGTCAATGATACGGAGTGGGATGTATGTATCGAAGATGCCAAATGGCCATGTACGGTGGTGGTGACTCACCAGTCCTGCGGAGCTAGTTTGAGGGGCTGGTCAATGACCCTGTAGGGCACGGTGACGCTGAGCGTGGCCCCCCCGGGCTGGATCTGGTCCTTGCGTCTCTGGAGCAGCACCTCGTTGTCCCGCTGGATGCCCTGCTTCTTCTTCTCCTCTGGCGTCACAAACCTCACGGAGAGGGGAGGGAGAAGAGTAATGGCTAATGCATACGATACAAAACCTCCGCCAAGAAAGCAAGGCAAAATAAAGTATTATGGTGGCTATGCAATGTTGTTTTCAACATGATTCTAATATAGGGATTTTTAAGTCCAACACATGTGAAGCTTGTTTTTTAGTGAAACGTTTATTGGTACATGTGGATAAATGTTGCAGTCTTGTGTGTGATAGTAACTTCATCTGAAGTGTCCTAATTAATGAAGTGTTATTATTCATTTCCAGCACAGCTATTTTAGCCCAGTCTGAATTGTTCCCACTTGGCTGTCACTCCTTCCCTCCATTTCCTTTCTAGCATACAAAACAAGTCCTACAATCTTCTTCTACCCATCAAACTAACTATAGCCTACATACCAAAACAAATGACATCCCCGTAGTTTGTTGTTGCCCGTTTTAAAACTTGGTAACTGCGAGCATGCTAGCCTCTCCACACACAATACAAGACCTACTGTACTCCCCCTATCACATTCACTGTACAGTATAGCCAAGTATATGTATAGACGACATACCAACAACAAAAAAGTGAGCATCCCCCCGTTTTTCACGCTTTATTTGGTCTGTTTACAAATGCAACTCTACACAGAGTCGGGCAGTAGACTGGGTTGGTAGCTTAAGGGTCATATTAATTTGGCACTATACCAGAAACTCAGTGAAACAGGGAGGAACTTCCTGGACTTCAGCCAATAATAAACGCTAAGTTTTAAAACACTTCCGGGAATCCCTCACAAAGGATACCAGACTAGGGTTTGGAAAGTCAATGGGAGAAGTGAAAAAGTATTTCGTTTTTCCAAATCTAAAAAAGGCACGGTCTACCTAGATTTGTGCCATTGACTTAAAGGCCCAGTGCAGTCAATGTAATTTGGAAAGCATTCAGACCCCTTCCCTTTTCCCAAAATTTGTTACGTTACAGCCTTATCCTAAAATTGATCAAATAAAAATCCTCAATCCACACACAATACCAAATAATTACAAAGCGAAAACAGGCTTTTTTTTGCAAATGTAATAATAAAAAAAACGTATGTAAATAAGTATTCAGACCCTTAGCTATGAGACTCGGGTGCATCCTGGACTCCTCCCAACTTGGAGTCCACCTGTGGTAAATTCAATTGATTGGACATGATTTGGAAAAGGCATGCACAGATCTGGGAAAGGGTGCTAACAAATGTCTCTAGCATTGAATGTCCAATAAAACATTCTTAAATGGAAGAAATTTGGAACCACCAAGACTCATCCTAGAGCTGGCCACCCGGCCAAACTGAGTAATCGGGGGAAAAGAGCCATGGTCACGGAGGTGACTAATAACCCAATGGTCACTCTGACAGAGCTCCAGAGTTCCTCTGTGGAGATGGGAGAACCTTCCAGAAGGACAACCATCTCTGCAGCACTTCACCAATCAGACCTTTATGGTAGACTGGCCAGATGGAAGCCATTACATAATATAAAAACAGATGACCACCCGCTTGGAGTTTGCCAAAAGGCACCTAAAGGACTCTGACCATGAGAAACAAGACGGTTCACCTTCCAACAGGACAACGACACAAAGCACACAGTCAAGACAGAGCATGTGTGGCTTCGGGACAAGTCTCTGAATGTCCTTGAGTGGCCCAGCCAGAGCCCAGACTTGAACCCGATCGAACATCTCTGGAGAGATCTGAAAATAGCTGTGCAGCGACACTCCCCATCCAACCTGACAGCTTGAGAGGATCTGCAGAGAAGAATGGGAGAAACTCCCCAAATACAGGTGTGCCAAGCTTGTAGCGTCACACCCAAGACGATTCGAGGCTGTAATTGCTGCCAAAGGTGCTTCAACAAAGTACTGAGTAAAGGGTCTGAATACTTATGTACATTTTATAAGTTTTATTTTTAATACATTAGCATACATTTCTAAAAACCTGGTTTATGCTTTGTCATTATGGGGTATTTTGTGTAGATTGATAAAAACATACAATTTAATCAATTTTAGAATAAGGCTAACAAAATGTGGAAAAAGTCCAGGGGTCTGAATACTTTTAGAACACACTGCATACACAGTAGCAGTCAAAAGTTGACACCTACAAGGGTTTCTCTTTATTTGTATTATTTTCTACATTGTAGAACAATAGAGAAGACCTCAAAACTATGAAATGACACATATGGAATCATAAAAAAAGTGTTAAACAAATCAAAATATATTATATATTTGAGATTCTTCAAAGTAGCCGCCGCCCTTTGCCTTGGATAGCTTTCAACACTCTTGGCATTCTCTAAAACCAGCTGGTGCGTTGCTAGTGACACAGTCAGTGATTTATTTAGAATTCAAGGCACACTTAACCAGCATGGCTACCACAGCATTCTGCAGCGATACGCCATCCCATCTGGTTTGCGCTTAGTGGGACTATCATTTGTTTTTCCAACAGGACTATGACCCAACACACCTCCAGGCTGTGCAAAGGCTATTTGACCAAGGAGAGTGATGGAAAGCTGCATCGATGACCTGGCCTCCACGATCACCTGCCCTCAACCCAATTGAGATGGTTTGGGATGAGTTGGACCACAGAGTGAAGGAAAAGCAGCCAACAAATGCTCAGCAACTAAAGGAAATCCTGGCGCATGCACGTGCACTCACAGTCTACTTACTTGAGGTCCTGCAGTAGGTCCTTTGCATTGAGCATGGTGATGAGGGATGTGGTGGCCGCTGGGATGATTACGATGGGAGTCCGAGAGCCTTTAATGAAACGAACACAATGTATATGTTTAGTTAATCTATTACCATTTATCACCATTCATCAATAACACTCGCACACACACACTGTCGTAGCAGTACATACCCTTCTTTTGATTTGGTGGGGGTCTGGCTTGGGAAACTGGAGGAGAAAAATAAACAAGTGACAGAAAGAACCGATATCCCATTATGAGCCATGTGCTGCAAAAAGTATCAAATTTGACAACAGATGAGACACACTGAACAGAGGAAATGACAACTCTGGCTTTTGTCCTGAATTAAGTGAAATGAACAGGCATAAACCAGGTAAAGCTAATGTACTCATTTTCTGATCATTAAAAATTTTTTAAAAAAAACCTTCAAGGAGTTAGTTTACCTCAGACACGCACAGCTGTAACGATGTCAGTTTGTCTGGTTCCAAGACAAGCTTTAGCCATTGGATCCAATGAGTAGTGGAGCAGCTACTCTTGATATGTTTTGCATGTTTCACAGAAGCAAAGCGCCTGTCTTTATTGTAGTTAAAACACGGATATCCACAAAGCATCTCTGTCCCGAAATCAGGTCACCCCATCAATATAATCTTATTCATTATAAACTAAAAGGCAAATCTGCTCCTATATGAGCACTCCTACCCAGATCTCATATAACAGAGCAATGTGTTTGATATGAAGAGCCTTGCGAGCTACAGTAGTTGCAGGCCTAGTGAGACTTCCAAAAATAGATTTGCTGTTTTGTTTTTAACGCTCACATCTCTTTTCAACCGTTTTTCCACCAAGGACACAAAACAGAATTGATCCTACTTTGATTATTAAGAGCTTACTTGACACGAGAGATGAGACACCGTGTTGCATTAATGCAATTGAAATTTGGGGTTCACAAATCAAAGAGAAGAAACACGGTATCATTAAATAGACATAACACTCCAAAATCGAAATGTGTCAGATAGTCAGTCATAACTCAAGTGGTCATCGGAGTCCACAAACCAGGCCATTATTAAAGATGCAGCTATATCCCACAATTCAAAATGAATGGAATAATAGGCACCATGTAACTTCCAGATTTGCTGTGCTTATCTTTTCCATTTTTGGGGGGATTGGAGGCAGCTGGGTCACCTTTTTTTTTTGTTGCCGTTTGCAGTCCTCTCATTGGCAGAATTAACATCTTTCAGTTGCGCGGTCTGATGGAGCTGTTCTGCCCGACTCTCCCACACAGCTCCCAGGCACAGCTCCCAGGCAGTCACTTGTCCCAGGCAGTCACTTTTGAACTGATGCGAAGCCAGAGCACTTGTCTTGTAACTAACCTAAAACCAATGTTTACGCTCTCCTTTTCATGTAGGCTATTTTTGTTTTGATCACATCAGAAGCTCTAGTTTCCCATATGCACTGTTAATCATTCAACTTTGTTGCCGCTCTTGCACCTATTGTGGAAATTGATGTATACTGAGAGAGACTAATTTCTTTATACAATCACCTTTATTTAATATTGATTAATTATTACAATAATGCAGTTGGTCGGCCACACACTAAAAGGTGTTTTGCCGAGAGCTTAACCTTTAATGAAAAAAAAAACAGATCTTATATAGGGGACCCAAAAATGCGTAGTCATGGCTGCTTCCACCTCCACATGCAGATCGGGGGCACCATCCTGGGTTCATCCTGTGGTCACCTGCACCCGGTGCCATTTCCCAGATGCAAGAATGATTGGACACAATATGGGATTGTTCTACTCCGCCAGGCTGTCTATCTCGGGTCACACACACATCACATCACATCTACGGAATGCCAGCTGTAGGTAAATTGTCAGCTCAAGCCCCAGAGGCCCAACTCAGTCCCACAGATGGGGGGGGCGGGGGGGAAAAAGATGCTTTTTGATCAATAATACTTGACATTTTTTGGAAAGCTCAAATTACCCCCTTGATGGTTATGATGGGGAGAAAATCAGAGCTGTAAATGGTTTAACCTGTAACCAAGGCTTTATAGCCAATATGGTTAATTATGGCTGGCATTGGTCACAATCTGCCACAATACCAATGTTGCCAGCCAAGGTATACTAGGAGATAGTAGGCCTAGTTGGACAAGGCTATCTGAATGTGTACAATGGAAGTTAGAGGTAGACTAAACATTCATTATTTAATAGAACAAAAAGCACTAACTACCTGACTAAAATGGCTGTGACTAAAACTAGACTAGAATTGTCCAGAGTTTGTCGACTGATAACTAAAACTAAAAGGATGAAATGACTAAAATGTGACTTAAGACTAAAATGGTGTTAAGACTAAAAACTAAACAACAAAAAAAGCTGCAAAAATTAACACTGCTTTAAAAGCTCGAGTGGCACAGTGGTCTAAGGCACTGCATCTCAGTGCTATAGGCGTCACTACAGACCCTGGTTTGATTCCAGGCTGTATCACAACCGACTGTGATTGGGAGTCCCATAGGGTGGCGCACAATTGGCCCAGCGTCGTCCGGGTTAGGGTTTGGCTGGGGTAGGCCCATCATTGTAAATAAGAATTGGATCTTAACTGACTAGCCTAGTCAAATTAAAAATATATATATATTTTTTAAAGTGGAGTTTCAGTGTTCATTTCTCCAGGCCAGCATTTGTGATGTCTGCTAGTTCATCAAACCAGGCTCATCTATTAATCTACACAAGCAGAGTAGTGGAAATGTGTAACATTCTGCCTGTCAGGCTATCTGTTACGAAATCCCTGCTGGAGACCCTTAGCACACCATCTCATTACCTCCGTTTCTTTTGTTTCAGAAACACTACCTTTCCATGTACATTTAATCCGTGTGTGTGTCAAAGTACCCTTGCCTGTGTAACTGAGGTTGCCTTATTCACCTCTAACTGGGGGAGGTGCTAGTGGGTCACAGATCAGCCCAAACGGAGATTCGCTCTTTCACGATCGCTCACATGCTGAAACAGGAAAGGGTCTTCCACAAACTGTTGCCACAAAGTTGGAAGCACAGAATCGTTTGGAATGCCATAGTATGCTGTAGCGTTCAGATTCCCCTTCACTGGAACTATGGGGCCTAGCCCAAAGCATGAAAAACAGCCCCAGACCATTATTCCTTCTCCACTAAACTTTACAGTTGGTAGTATACATTGGGACAGGTACCGTTCTCCCGGCATCCTCAAAACACAGATTTGTCCGTCGGACTGCCAGATGGTGAAGCGTGATTCATCACTCCAAAAGAACGCGTTTCCACTGCTCCAGGGTCAAATGGTGGCGAGCATGACACCACTCTAGCCGACAGTTGGCATTGCGCATGGTGATCTAAGGCTTGTGTGTGGCTGCTTGGCCATAGCAACCCATTTCATGAAGCTCCTGACAAACAGTTATTGTAATGAAGTTGCTTCCAGAGGCAGTGTTGCAACCAAGGACATAATTTTTGCGTACTGCGCGCTTCAGCACTCGCCGGTCCAGTTCTGTGAGCTTGTGTGGCCTACCACGTCGCGGCTGAGCAGTTATTGTGAAGTGGAAACGTCTACAAGCAACAGCACTTAGTTGTCCAGGGCAGCGCTAGCAGGGCAGAAATTTGACGAACTGATATGTGGAAAGGTGGCATCCTATGACGGTGCCACGTTGAAAGTCACTGAGCTCTTCAGTAAGGCCATTCTACTGCCAAAGTGTGTCTATGGAGATTGCAGACTGTGTGCTCGATTTTAAACACTTGCCAGCAACGAATCCACGAATTTGAAGGGGTGTCCACATACTTTTGTATATTTAGTGCATGTCACACAAAAACACACCCCTAAACACACACACACAGAGAGAATGTGACTTCTCTACACAGCCATAGAGATGCCGAATAACAGAAGGGGATAGCAAAACAGACATGTGATTCATCACGCTGCACAAAGACCGGGGAAGGAGTGACCTTCAGCTCTGGACCTCATGTTCTTTTCATTTCCACGATAACTGCCATGTGTGGGAACAATGACGGACGCTTGATGGCAGCTGCTAAACACTTGTCTGACCGCGTTCCGTGTAGGATGCCGATCACAGAATTGACAGGACGTTTATAACGTTGACGTTTGGCAGCTCTCCTTTCATGAACAATTCCATATACGCATCTAGATCCATAGCCTCCGATACGTTTTAGTGTGATTTGATTTGGGGAACGAATTCATGTGATTTGGTTTATTACTATCTGCTGCTGATGGGATGACTTCTCAAAGTAGAGTGTGTATGTGTGTGTAGGCATTAGGGGTGGGGGCAATTTATACTTTTACTCCCCCCACTTATCTGAAACCGCCATCACCCACTGATTAACTTGTCATTTTTGCAGATCAAATGTTGTTGAGCTACTACTGTCAATATTCATCTTTAGAAATTAGCATGGCATTTAGCCAATGCATATATTTGAGCTTCGAATTATTGCAGTCAAAACAGGGTGAGAGAGAGTGCACCTCAAGGCTTAAAGAGATTCATAGACAGAACTCTGCAGGGGAGTGAAAGAGATAAGAAACAAGAGACATACCACTATAAAGCAACTTGGGGAGTGGAAGCTTACTGCTGAGCCCTTAGAAAACACTGGAACTATATTTCGCTCCTGCAAGTTTGTATAACTGTATATGCATGGGCTTGGTCTCATGAGTAGGTGTTGATGTAGGCAGTTACATCACTATGGGCAAGCATAATAAAAGCAACTTGGACTTTTCCTATTTTGCAGAACTCGGGAGAGACATCTTTGACTTCTGTCTACAGCTGTATTGATTAAAACTGATATGATTTACAAGTGCACATTTTGAGTATTCATTATTAAAATAGAAGCCCAAGAAAAGAACCCCAACAGTGGCTAGCTTCACAACACATAACCCGGTCCGGTCGAGCCTCACTAGCCAGCAACTTATGTTAGCTTTGGGCAACAGGGTTAAGCAGCTGGCTAGCCATTTGTTTTCATGAACTGATGTTCAATAGGCGAACAACAAGTGGCAACCTAGCCAATACTTAAATCACAAGGATTCCTAAATCATTGCTAAGAATAATGAAAATGACTGCAGTTTCTACTGGTCATTGTTTTCAGGCTGGTTGTATTAGTGCTTGCTTGGTACCAAGCTAAAGCTAGCTACCCCAGAAGCTGCAGTCAAAACAAACAATGCTTTATTACTAACACGGTATTGTAAACACAATTCGTGGCGGGTGTTTGCACCACTGACAGTGCTACTGTATCTTTTTTGACACGCAATGAGCCAAACGGCGTTCCATAGTATGTATGTCGTGAAGCTAATAATAGTGATGCTATTACTGTGTAACTCCGGTAGGGTAACATCTGAAAAATAGCGCACTTGCTAGTGTGTACTTGTGCTCAACCAGTCGGCGAAAGCCAACATCACACACACACGACAGAGAACGGTTGATTGCCCTTAACAATGAATTCCATTCACCTTTGAGTTGTCTCGCTAAAATGTTCTTACTCTTTCAAATGACTGCTTGATCCACACAGACGACATTGTGGGCTTGGTTAGGAATGCTGTGTTGCACGTGAAGCGCAAAATCTTTCTTGCCATTATTACGTCATGTACCACGTTATATAGGTATGCACGTTAGCTTTGACATCAGTTTTTAACATCGCCGTTAAACTAGATATTGGCCGATACCGATGTTAGCATTTTTAGCTAATATTAGCCGATTCCGACATGTTCACCGATATATCGTGCATCTCTAGTTTAGGAATCCCCAACTATTTGCACCCACAATTTTTTGGGGACATAAGACGGAGAATCAAGAAATCAGCTCCAAGTGATTAACATTTTGGATATCTTTTCCCAAGTATTCCAACGCAGAGAGAATAAAAATAAAATAAAAATTGGTCTACCAGCCACTGTTGTAGGTAGAAAATAAAAAATCTACCAGCCGCCCAGATTCTTTTCAACAAAAACATAAAGCGCAACATGCCTGGTCCCAAATTTCATGAGCTGAAATAAGACACCAGAAATGTTCCATGCACAAAAAAACTGTTTCTCTAAGACTTTGTCCACAAATTAGTTTACATCCCTGTTAGTGAGCATTTCTCTTTTGTCAAGATAATCCATCCATCTGACAGGTGTTGCATATTAAGAAGCTGATTAAACTCCATGATCATTACACAGGTGCACCTTGTGCTGGGGGCAATAGGAGGCCACTAAAATGCTCAGTTATGCCACAAATGTCAAGTTTTGAGGGAGCGTGCAATTGGCATGCTGACTTCAGGAAGTCTACCAGGCATGTACCAGGCAGATGGTGTTGTGTGAGCGAGCAGTTTTCTGTTATCAACGTTGTGAACAGAGTGCCTCATGGTGGCGGTGGGGTTATAGTATGGGCAGGCATAAGCTACGGACAACATACACAATTGCATTTTATCGATGGCAATTTGAACCTACTTCCGGCGCCGACAGAGATGGCCGCCTCGCTTCGCGTTCCTAGGAAACTATGCAGTTTTTTGTTTTTTTTACGTGTTATTTCTTACATTAGTACCCCAGCTCATCTTAGGTTTCATTACATACAGTCGAGAAGAACTACTGAATATAAGATCAGCATCAACTCACCATCAGTACTACCAAGAATATGTTTTTCGCGATGCGGATCCTGTGTTCTGCCTTACAAACAGGACAACTGAGTGGATTCCATGCAGCGACCCAAAAAAAAACAACTCCGAAAAAGAGGGAAACGAGGCGGTCTTCTGGTCAGACTCCGGAGACGGGCACATCGTGCACCACTCCCTAGCATTCTTCTTGCCAATGTCCAGTCTCTTGACAACAAGGTTGATGAAATCCGAGCAAGGGTAGCATTCCAGAGGGACATCAGAGACTGTAACGTTCTTTGCTTCACGGAAACGTGGCTCACTGGAGTGACTCTATCCGAAGCGGTGCAGCCAACGGGTTTCTCCACACATCGCGCAGACAGAAACAAACAACTTTCTGGTAAGAAGAGGGGCGGCGGCGTATGCCTTATGACTAACGTGACATGGTGTGATGAAAGAAACATACAGGAACTCAAATCCTTCTGTTCACCTGATTTAGAATTCCTCACAATCAAATGTAGACCGCATTATCTACCAAGAGAATTCTCTTCGATTATAATCACAGCCGTATACATCCCCCCCCAAGCAGACACATCGATGGCTCTGAACGAACTTTATTTAACTCTTTGCAAACTGGAAACCATTCATCCGGAGGCTGCATTCATTGTAGCTGGGGATTTTAACAAGGCTAATCTGAAAACAAGACTCCCTAAATTTTATCAGCATATCGATTGCGCAACCAGGGGTGGAAAGACCTTGGATCATTGTTACTCTAACTTCCGCGACGCATATAAGGCCCTGCCCCGCCCCCCTTTCGGAAAAGCTGACCACGACTCCATTTTGTTGATCCCTGCCTACCGACAGAAACTAAAACAAGAGGCTCCCACGCTGAGGTCTGTCCAACGCTGGTCCGACCAAGCTGACTCCACACTCCAAGACTGCTTCCACCACGTGGACTGGGACATGTTTCGTATTGCGTCAGACAACAACATTGACGAATATGCTGATTCGGTGTGTGAGTTCATTAGAACGTGTGTTGAAGATGTCGTTCCCATAGCAACGATTAAAACATTCCCTAACCAGAAACCGTGGATTGATGGCAGCATTCGCGTGAAACTGAAAGCGCGAACCACTGCTTTTAATCAGGGGAAGGTGTCTGGTAACATGACCGAATACAAACAGTGCAGCTATTCCCTCCGCAAGGCTATCAAACAAGCTAAGCGTCAGTACAGAGACAAAGTAGAATCTCAATTCAACGGCTCAGACACAAGAGGCATGTGGCAGGGTCTACAGTCAATCACGGACTACAGGAAGAAATCCAGCCCAGTCACGGACCAGGATGTCCTGCTCCCAGGCAGACTAAACAACTTTTTTGCCCGCTTTGAGGACAATACAGTGCCACTAACACGGCCGGCAACGAAAACATGCGGTCTCTCCTTCACTGCAGCCGAGGTGAGTAAGACATTTAAACGTGTTAACCCTCGCAAGGCTGCAGGCCCAGACGGCATCCCCAGCCGCGCCCTCAGAGCATGCGCAGACCAGCTGGCCGGTGTGTTTACGGACATATTCAATCAATCCCTATACCAGTCTGCTGTTCCCACATGCTTCAAGAGGGCCACCATTGTTCCTGTTCCCAAGAAAGCTAAGGTAACTGAGCTAAACGACTACCGCCCCGTAGCACTCACTTCCGTCATCATGAAGTGCTTTGAGAGACTAGTCAAGGACCATATCACCTCCACCCTACCTGACACCCTAGACCCACTCCAATTTGCTTACCGCCCAAATAGGTCCACAGACGATGCAATCTCAACCACACTGCACACCGCCCTAACCCATCTGGACAAGAGGAATACCTATGTGAGAATGCTGTTCATTGACTACAGCTCGGCATTCAACACCATAGTACCCTCCAAGCTCGTCATCAAGCTCGAGACCCTGGGTCTCGACCCCGCCCTGTGCAACTGGGTACTGGACTTCCTGACGGGCCGCCCCCAGGTGGTGAGGGTAGGCAACAACATCTCCTCCCCGCTGATCCTCAACACTGGGGCCCCACAAGGGTGCGTTCTGAGCCCTCTCCTGTACTCCCTGTTCACCCACGACTGCGTGGCCACACACGCCTCCAACTCAATCATCAAGTTTGCGGACGACACAACAGTGGTAGGCTTGATTACCAACAACGACGAGACGGCCTACAGGGAGGAGGTGAGGGCCCTCGGAGTGTGGTGTCAGGAAAATAACCTCACACTCAACGTCAACAAAACTAAGGAGATGATTGTGGACTTCAGGAAACAGCAGAGGGAACACCCCCCTATCCACATCGATGGAACAGTAGTGGAGAGGGTAGCAAGTTTTAAGTTCCTCGGCATACACATCACAGACAAACTGAATTGGTCCACTCACACAGACAGCATTGTGAAGAAGGCGCAGCAGCGCCTCTTCAACCTCAGGAGGCTGAAGAAATTCGGCTTGTCACCAAAAGCACTCACAAACTTCTACAGATGCACAATCGAGAGCATCCTGGCGGGCTGTATCACCGCCTGGTACGTCAACTGCTCCGCCCTCAACCGTAAGGCTCTCCAGAGGGTGGTGAGGTCTGCACAACGCATCACCGGGGGCAAACTACCTGCCCTCCAGGACACCTACACCACCCGATGTCACAGGAAGGCCATAAAGATCATCAAGGACATCAACCACCCGAGCCACTGCCTGTTCACCCCGCTATCATCCAGAAGGCGAGGTCAGTACAGGTGCATCAAAGCTGGGACCGAGAGACTGAAAAACAGCTTCTATCTCAAGGCCATCAGACTGTTAAACAGCCACCACTAACATTGAGTGGCTGCTGCCAACACACTGACACTGACTCAACTCCAGCCACTTTAATAATGGGAATTGATGGGAAATGATGTAAATATATCACTAGCCACTTTAAACAATGCTACCTTATATAATGTTACTTACCCTACATTATTCATCTCATATGCATACGTATATACTGTACTCTATATCATCGACTGTATCCTTATGTAATACATGTATCACTAGCCACTTTAAACTATGCCACTTTGTTTACATACTCATCTCATTTGTACATACTGTACTCGATACCATCTACTGTATCTTGCCTATGCTGCTCTGTACCATCACTCATTCATATATCCTTATGTACATATTCTTTATCCCCTTACACTGTGTACAAGACAGTAGTTTTGGAATTGTTAGTTAGATTACTTGTTGGTTATTACTGCATTGTCGGAACTAGAAGCACAAGCATTTCGCTACACTCGCATTAACATCTGCTAACCATGTGTATGTGACAAATAAAATTTGATTTGATTTGATTTGATTTGAATGCACAGAGATACCGTGACGAGATCCTGAGGCCAATTGTCGTACAATTCATCCAACCGCCATTTCCTTATGTTTCAGCATTATAAAGCACGACCCCATGTCGCAAGAAACTGTACACAATTTCTGAAAGCCGAAAATGTGCAAGTTCTTCCATGGCCTGCATATTCCGACATGTGTCCCATATATGCTCAATGGGAGACTCTGGATCGATGTGTTCCAGTTCCCGCCAATATCCAGCAACTCTATGCAAAGGAGATGTCGCACTGCATGAGGCAAATGGTGGTCAAAGTATTCAGACCCCTTGACTCTTTCCACATTTTGTTACATTACAGCCTTGTTCTAAAATGGATTTAGTTAACTTCGAGGGTAGGGGGCAGCATTGGGAATTTTGGATGAAAAGCGTGCCCAAATTAAACTACTACTCAGCCATAAAAGCCAGAATATGCATATAATTAGTATATTTGGATAGAAAACACTGCAGTTTCTAAAACTGTTTGAATGATGTATGCGAGTATAACAGAACTCATATGGCTGGCAAAAACCTGAGAAAAATCCAACCAGGAAGTGAGAAATCTGAGGTTTGTAGTTTTACAACTCATTGCCTATCGAATATACAGTATCTATGGGGTCATATTGCACTTGCTAAGGCTTCCACTAGATGTCAACCGTCTTTAGAACCTTGTTTGAGGCTTCTACTGTGAAGTTGGGGCGAATGAGAGGGGATTGAGTAAGGTCTCTCCCAGAGTGCCATGAGCTGACGCGAGTTAGCTTGCGTTCCAGTGCAATTCTAAAGATAAAGGAATTCTCCGATTGGAACATTGGAGATTTATGTTAAAAACATCCTAAAGATTGATTCTATACATCGTTTGACATGTTTCTACGGACTGTAACGGAACTTTTTGACTTTGTCTGCACCTAGTGATCGGGCCTCATGAATTTTGATGATTGTGCTAAACGCGCAAACAAAAAAAGGGGGTATTTGGACATAAATGGATTTTATCGAACAAATCAAACATTTATTGTGGACCTGGGATTCCTGGGAGTGCATTCTGATGAAGATCAAAGGTAAGTGAATATTTAGAATGCCATTTCTGACTTCTGTTGACTACACAACATGGCGGATATCTGTTTGGGTTGTTTTGGTCTGAGCACTGTACTCAGATTATTGCATGGTGTGCTTTTTCCGTAAAGTCTTTGAAATCTGACACAGCAGTTGCATCGAAAATGCCATGCATAGCAGTTGTATCTTTTAGCAATGTTTATTATGGATATTTCTGTAAATTGATGTGGCTCTGCAAAATCACCAGATGTTTTGGAACTACTGAACATAATGTGCCAATGTAAACTCAGATTTTGATATAAATATGAACTTTACCGAACAAAACATACATGTATTGTGTAACATGAAGTCCTATGAGTGTCATCTGATGAAGATCAAAGGTTAATGATTAATTCTCTCTCCATTTCTGACTCCTCTCTTTGGCTGGAAAAGTGGCTGTGGTTCTGTGACTTGGCTCTGACCTAACAATCGTTTGATGTGCTTTCGTCGTAAAGCCTTTTTGAAATCGGACACTGGCTGGATTTACAACAAGTGTATCTTTAAAATGGTGTAAAATACTTGTGTGTTTGAGGAATTTTAATTATGGGATTTCTGTTTTGAATTTGGCGCCCTGCAGTTTCACTGGCTGTTGAGTTGGGACACTATAGTCCCACATACCCTAGTGAAGATATATATATATATATATATTTTTTTTTTTACACACAATACCCGAAAACAGTTTAGAAATTTCCGCAAATGTGTTTAAGAACAGAAATACCCTATTTACATAAGTATTCAGACCCTTGGCTATGAGACTCAAAATTTAGCTCATGTGCATCCTGTTTCAATTGATCATACCTGGGATGTTGGCTCCAATCAAATTGTAGGAACCTGTGGTAAATTCAATTGATTGGACATTATCTGGACAGGCACACACCTGTCTATATAAAGGTCCCACAGTGTATGTCAGAGCAAAAACCAAGCCATGAGGTCAAAGGAATTGTCCGTAGAGCTCCGAGACAGGATTGTGTCGAGGCACAGATCTAGGGAAGGGTACCAACAATTTCTGGTGCATTGAAGATCCCCAAGAACACAGTGGCCTCCATTTTTAAGTAGAAGAAGTTTGGAACCACCAAGACTCTTCTCCTAGAGCTGGCTGCCTGGCAAAACTGAAGTTTGAATCGGGGGAGAAGGGCCTTGGTCAAGTAGGTGACCAAGAACCAATGGTCACTCTGGCAGAGCTCCAGAGTTCCTCTGTGGAAATGCGAGAACCTACCTAAAGGACAACCATCACTGCAGCACTCCACCAATCAGGCCTTTATGGTAGGGTGGTCGGATGGAAGCCTCTCCTCAGTAAAAGGCACATGACAGCTCGCTTGGAGTTTGCCAAAAGGCACCTAAAAGACTCGCAGACCATGACAGAAGATTCTCTGGTCTGATATAACCAAGATTGAACTCTTTGGCCTGAATGCCAAGCGCCACATGTGGAGGAAACCTGGAACCATCCCGTCGGTGAAGCATGGCGGTGGCAGCGTCATGCTGTGGTTGTTATACACCGGCAGGGACTGGGCGACTAGTCAGGATCGAGGCAAAGATGAATGGAGCAAAGTACAGAGAGAGCCTTGATAACCTGCACCAGAGCTGGGGCGAAGCACACAGCCAAGACAACACAGGAATGGCTTCGGGATAAGTCTCTGAATGTCCTTGAGTGGCCCATCCAGAGCCCGATAAAAATCTCTGGAGACCTGAAAATAGCTGTGCAGCGACGCTCCCCATCCAACCTGACATAGCTTGAGAGGATCTACAGAGAAGAATGGGAGAAACTCCCCAAATACAGGTGTGCCAAGCTTGTAGCTTCATACCTAAGAAGACTCTAGGCTGTTATCGCTGCCAAAGGTGCTTCAACAAAGTACTGATTAAAGGGTCTGGATACTTCTGTAAATGTGATTTAAGTTTTTTATTAATACATTTGCAAACATTTCTAAAAACTTGTTTTTGCATTGTCATTACAGGGTAGTGTGTGTATTTATTAGGGGGAAAACGATTTAATCAATTTTAGAATAAGGCTGTAACGTAACAAAATGTGAAAAAAGTCAAGGGGTCTGTATGCACTATAATATGAATTGTAACTCAGTAAACTCTTTTAAATTGTTTTCAAATTGTTGTTCAGTGTAAAACAAAAAATCTATTATTAAGTAGTAATATGGTATAGTGGCTCACTTTGTAGATATTCAAGTAAATAATGCTAATTTTTATGCCCCCCAAAAAAGAATCTATGAATGAACTTCACTTATTGCACACAGCTCCCCTGCCAGGCAGTGTTGCTGCGTGAGGTGGGATATAAGATTCGTATTTCTTTGTGCAATTAGCTGCTATGAAACAAAACCACATAAATACTTTGTAAAGAGATACTGCAGCATTTTTCTAACTCACATGTGCTCATATTTGACTTTTGATTATTTTTATTCACAAATGTAATGCTCGCACTGTAGAGCCTTGCAAATTGACCACCCGCCAACGTGGCTGGTGAAATAGGCAGTCTTACCCGCCAATACCCGCATTTGGCAGGTGTTAATTTTATTTCCCATTACTGATGCATGTTTAATATGGATCGGTTTGGGCACACAGGACAGATGCTTATTTGGACGGATGCTTATCTGTGAATCTTACCATCCCTTACGTTTGGCTTAGGTCACAACCTTGAAGCAACATCAGTTGTCCCGAGAAAGTGTTTCAAACGGCAGGAACATGTTGTAGTAGTACATAGAAAGCTGTCTCATTGTACAGTCGTGGCCAAAAGTTGAGAATGACACAAATATAAATTTCACAAAGTCTGCTGCCTCGGTGTCTTAAGATATTTTTGTCAGATGTTACTATGGAATACTGAAGTATAATTACAAGCATTTCATAAGTGTCAAAGGCTTTTATTGACAATTACATGAAGTTGATGCAAAGAGTCAATATTTGCAGTGTTGACCCTTCTTTTTCCAAGACCTCTGCAATCTGCCCTGGCATGCTGTCAATTAACTTCTGGGCCACATCCTGACTGATGGCAGCCCATTCTTGCATAATCAATACTTGGGAGTTTTTCAGAATTTGTGGGTTTTTGTTTGTCCACCTGCCTCTGGAGGATTGCCCACAAATTGTCAATGTGATTAAGGTCTGGAGTTTCCTGGCCATGGACATGGCCATGGACCCAAAATATCGATGTTTTGTTCCCCGAGGAACTTAATTATCACTTTTGCCTTATGGCAAGGTGCTCCATCATGCTGGAAAAGGCATTGTTCGTCACCAAACTGTTGGTTGGGAGAAGTTGCTCTCGGAGGATGTGTTGGTACCATTCTTTATTCATGGCTGTGTTCTTAGGCAGAATTGTGAGTGAGCCCACTCCCTTGGCTGCAAAGCAAACCCACACATGAATGGTCTCAGGATGCTTTACTGTTGGCATGACACAGGACTGATGGTAGTGCTCACCTTTTCTTCTGGCAAGCTTTTTTCCAGATGCCCCAAACAATTGGAAAGGGGATTCAGAAAAAATTACTTTACCCCAGTCCTCAGCAGTCCAATCCCTGTACCTTTTGCAGAATATCAGTCTGTCCCTGATGTTTTTCCTGGAGAGAAGTGGCTTCTTTGCTGCCCTTCTTGACACCAGGCCATTCCCCAAAAGTCTTTGCCTCACTGTGCATGCAGATGCACTCACACCTGCCTGCTTTATTCCTGAGCAAGCTCTGTACTGGTGGTGCCCCGATCCCGCAGCTGAATCAACTTTAGGAGACGGTCCTGGCGCTTGCTGGCCTTTTTTGGGCGCCCTGAAGCCTTCTTCACAACAATTGAACTGCTCTCCTTGAAGTTCTTGATGATCCAATAAATTGTTGATTTAGGTGCAATCTTACTGGCAGCAATATCCTTGCCTGTGAAGCCCTTTTCGTGCAAAGTAATGATGACGGCACGTGTTTCCTTCCAGGTAACCATGGTTGACAGAGGAAGAACAATGATTCTAAGCACCTTTTGAAGCTTCCAGTCTGTTATTCGAACTCAATCAGCATGACAGAGTGATCTCCAGCCCTGTCCTTGTCAACATTCACACCTGTGTTAACGAGAGAATCACTGACATGATGTCAGCTGGTCCTTTTGTGGCAGGGCTGAAATGCAGTGGAAATGTTTTTGGGGGATTCAGTTCATTTGCATGGCAAAGAGGGACTTTGCAATTATAATTGCAATTCATCTGATCACTCTTCATAACATTCTGGAGTATATGCAAATTGCCATCCTACAAACTGAGGCAGCAGACTTTGTGAAAATTAATGTGTCATTCTCAATTCTTTTGGCCACGACTGTAGAATCAACCACTAATTCTAGTCCTTGAGAGTAACAGGGTCTGCAGGCCTGCCCATTAAAAACACACGAGATTCAACCAATAAAGGTCTTGAATCAGGTGTTTGAGTACTGTGCTGTAATGAAACCATGCACACCGCGGGGGGTTCAACATGACGTGCAGAGTTTTATTGCAACCCAGCTCTAAAAGTTACTTTTTGGGCCAGGGTTGGTGGTGACTGCTGATACAGGGGTTTTGAATGACTGGGAAAGCTGTGTCTACAAAAGGCCTACATTAACACAATGTTTTCATGTCACCTGCTTTGGTGGTGACAGATATACATACCTGGTCTGGGAACGGGCTGCAGTGCTGGTGTCTGGGCCTTCCTGGCAGACGCTCCCTCCTGAAACACAAACAAAAACACAACGCTTAACCTACAGCCTGATGAATGAAAAGCCAACCCTACATATTGGCATAGGGTATGCAAGTTCATCCAACTCGAACTCGTCTACAACATATTTACAATGTATTTGGAAAGTATTCAGACCTAGACTTTTTCCATATTTTGTTACGTTACAGCCTTATTCTAAATGGATTAAATCGTTTTCCCCCTCATTAATCTACACACAATACCCCATAATGACAAAAGAAAAAACGTGTTTAGAAATGTTAGCAAATTTAATATCACATTTACATAAGTATTCAGACCCATTACTCAGTACTTTGTTGAAACACCTTTAACCTGTTGAGTGTAGGGGGCAGTATTTAGATTTTTGGATGAAAAACGTACCCAAATTTAAACTGCCAATTTCTCAGGTCCAGAATCTAGAATATGCATATAATTGTCAGATTAGGATAGAAAACTCTAAAGTTTCCAAAACTGTCAAAATATTGTCTGTGAGTATAACAGAACTGATATTGCAGACGAAAACCTGAGGAAAATTCAACCAGGAAGTGGCCTCTATTTTGAAAGCTCCATGTTCCTTTGAATGCCTTCCCTCCATTTAAAGGGATATCAACCATATTCATTTTCCTATGGCTTACCCATGTTGTGAACAGTCTATAGACAGTTTCAGGCTTTTATTTTGAAAAATGAGCGAGAAAGATCACATCGCGTCAGTGTGTCCCCAGAGTTTTTGGCTGTGTATTTGGAATTTTCATCTGCGATGTCGTGACCGCTCAAGCCTGTGGATTTCTGAACATAACGCGCCAAACAAATGGAGGTATTTTGGATATAAAAATACATTTTATGGAACAAAAGGAACAATTATTGTGTAACTGGGAGTCTCGTGAGTGCAAACATTCGAAGATCAAAGGTAAGCGATTTAATTTATTGCTTTTCTGACTTTTGTGACCAATCTACTTGGCGGCTAGCTGTTTGTAATACACTGCTATAAAATAACACATCCTAGATCTGAATGAATGAAATATTCTTATTAAATACTTTTTTCTTTACATAGTTGAATGTGCTGACAACAAAATCACACAAAAATCAATGGAAATCAAATTTATCAACCCATGGAGGTCTGGATTTGGAGTGACACTCAAAATTAAAGTGTAAAACCACACTACAGGCTGATCCAACTTTGATGTAAAATCCTTAAAACAAGTCAAAATGAGGCTCAGTACTGTGTGTGGCCTCCACGTGCCTGTATGACCTCCCTACAACGCCTGGGCATGCTCCTGATGAGGTGGCGGATGGTCTCCTGAGGGATCTCCTCCCAGACCTGGACTAAAAGCATCCGCCAACTCCTGGACAGTCTGTGGTGCAACGTGGCGTTGGTGGATGGAGCGAGACATGATGTCCCAGATGTGCTCAATTGGATTCAGGTCTGGGGAACGGGCGGGCCAGTCCATAGCATCAATGCCTTCCTCTTGTAGGAGCTGCTGACACACTCCAGCCACATGAGGTCTAGCATTGTCTTGAATTAGGATGAACCCAGGGCCAACCGCACCAGCATATGGTCTCACAAGGGGTCGGAGGATCTCATCTCGGTACCTAATGGCAGTCAAGCTACCTCTGGCGAGCACATGGAGGGCTGTGCGGCCCCCCAAAGAAATGCCACCCCACACCATGACTGACCCACCGCCAAACCGGTCATGCTGGAGGATGTTGCAGGCAGCAGAACGTTCTCCACGGCGTCTCCAGACTTTCACATCTGTCACATGTGCTCAGTGTGAACCTGCTTTCATCTGTGAAGAGCACAGGGCGCCAGTGGCGAATTTGCCAATCTTGGTGTTCTCTGGCAAATGCCAAACGTCCTGCACGGTGTTGGGCTGTAAGCACAACCCCCACCTGTGGACGTCTGCTGGGTTGTTGCCCTCCTACGGCCTCCTCCACGTCTCTTGATGTACTGGCCTATCTCCTGGTAGCGCCTCCATGCTCTGGACACTACGCTGACAGACACAGCAAACCTTCTTGCCACAGCTCGCATTGATGTCCCATCCTGGATGAGCTGCACTACCTGAGCCACTTGTGTGGGTTGTAGACTCCGTCTCATGCTACCACTAGAGTGAAAGCACTGCCAGCATTCAAAAAGTGACCAAAACATCAGCCAGGAAGCATAGGAACTGAGAAGTGGTCTGTGGTCACCACCTGCAGGACCACTCCTTTATTGGGAGTGTCTTGCTAATTGCCTATAATTTCCACCTGTTGTCTATTCCATTTGCACAACAGCATGTGAAATGTATTGTCAATCAGTGTTGCTTCCTAAGTGGACAGTTTGATTTCACAGAAGTGTGATTGACTTGGAGTTACATTGTGTTGTTTTATTTTTTTGAGCAGTGTATTTTGTCTACTGAGAGAGATGTTCTTACATAAACGCTTGGATAGCTTTCGCCGAAAAGCTTTAATGAAATCTGACATGCCAGGTGGATTAACAACAAGCTAAACTGTGTTTTGCTATATTGCACTTGTGATTTCATGAAAATTACATTTTAATTTGGCGTGCTACATTCCAGCTGATGTTGACGTAAATGATCCCGCTAACGGGATGGGTGCATCAAGAAATGAATCGCTGCCTGTCTTGGAGCTCTACGGACAATCCCTTTGACCTCATGGCTTGGTTTTTGCTCTGACATGCACTGTCAATTGTTGGGCATTATATAGACAG
Source organism: Oncorhynchus mykiss (assembly GCF_013265735.2). Taxonomy (NCBI): domain Eukaryota; kingdom Metazoa; phylum Chordata; class Actinopteri; order Salmoniformes; family Salmonidae; genus Oncorhynchus; species Oncorhynchus mykiss. Next base: position 51,041,820 of record NC_048572.1, on the reverse strand, counting down.
GTGTGTGTGCCTTTCCAAATCATGTTTAATCAATTTAAATTGACCATAGGTGGACTCCAATCAAGTTGAAGAAACATCCCAAATATGATCAGGATGCACCGGAGCTCAATTTCAAGTCTCATAGCAAAGGGCCTGAATACTTAAGTAAATAAGATATCGGTTTATCATTTTTACTAAATTTGCAAACATCTCTAAAACCTATTTTCGATTTGTCATCATGGGTTATTGTGTGTAGACTTAGAATAAGGCTGTAACGTAACAAAATGTTGAACAAGAGAAGGGATCTGAATACTTTCCAATTGCACTGTATATATTGTCCATATCAAGAGCCTCAGTGTTGTGTATGATGACTGTTGCTCCCTCCTCCCTCAGGCCGATTCCCCTTGGAAGGGGTGTGCATCTAGTCTGATGGGAGTGTATCAAGGGTCACACCCTCTCTAAGGTCTAGTGGTAATTCATCATCTAATGACAGTCCCAGAGCTCGGCTTCAAAGAAGAGCTGTAGAAACATCTACAGGGGGTTGTTTCTAAGTGTCGATACTGTCAGAGCTCTCAATACTGTCGATCCGGCCAGAGCCTGGGACTCAAACCAGTGGTTATATCACTAACCCACTAACCCCCCCCTTAGTTAACACTCAATGATTTTCTTTATGGTGGAAATTGTGATCAAATCAACATTATCAACTTTTAATGCAACATACCAAAACAAACTATCCAAGACTTATTAGTATGCAAAACTATGCAAATTATTTTGTTGTAGGCAGAACGCATCTGAGTCTGATTCTATTGTATTGACACGTAGGACTGTTGTATTTTGAGACAAGCTTGACTAATCTACGTAGCCAATACGGCAGAGGGTAGCATAATTGATCCAATTCTCTGTAATAAATGGTATGGGAATAATAATGCATTTTATTTTTAAAGTGGTTTCTTTTCTTCTCAAACATTTTCAGTCACCTTCTTGTCTGAAGGTCAAGTGGATAAACAGGTTAATGTCAAGTCCTGCATGTTTTTTCCACAAAAGTCTCGTGGAATATAAGCCTACATTTTACACTGCATGATAGAACAGCCATTTCCATGTTCAAATGTTATGGGATGCATTTTGTTTTTGATGGTAGGCCACTCTGGTAGGTCTACATTATGATCATCCACAGAAGCCTATTTGACCACTGTCTGAAACTCAAAGTGGGTACAGCCTCAGTGTTCACAGTAAACACATGCTGGAAGTTCCACAGAATTTTAAAAGTTCAAGTTTGCACTCAGCAGACCTGAAATTTGCTCAGTACAGAAAAAAAGAGGAACCATTTTCCAGAACCTCGGTGGCATACATATTAATTTAGGAACGCGATGAAGTTGCCTCTAGACGCTGATCTTGGGTCAGTTTTGCATTTCCCCCTAATGGTTCAGGTTAGGATTGGGGGAAGGGAAGCTGATCCTAGATTAGAACCTAGGAGAAACTCCACCCTGAAGCACTCCCTGAAATACTGGCAATGTTGCTTTGACACATTGGTTCCTGTTGGATTTCTACTAGTAGGTTGAATAAATCTTTAGTCTCTTATTTTATTGGAGATGTATGGCACACGGTCCACAGAACTTCATGAAGAGTCACCAGTTGACCCAGTGTTTCCCATAGATTATTTTCCAACACAGGTAGGTGGCAGATTGAATGGTAGGGAAAACTGCTGTGACCAGAGCCATCTGTACAGAGACGCAGAGTTCGGAGTTATATAGATAGATATGTTTTCATATCATTTTACTCAGAACTCAATGCGTCGGCTTCCTGCAGATTTGTCAGTTAACTCCATGAGCAGCAGCACAGACTTGAGTTGTAGATGACAGATATGATTCAATAGTTCAGGGCAGAGTCAAGAGAATGCAATGAAAATCCCAGGCCCATGGGCTGTTTTTTAAATGTATTATTGCGGTACATTAAAGTTCTTATGCAATAAATTATGCAAGCCTGTGTTGTATTGTCAAAATAATGAACTGTGAATATTTTATCAGATTAATTTAGCTGTCCACATAGCGCACAGCGTCCACCAATAAAGGATTGAGTTAGAGGGGCGGTTTAATACAAATTTTGTCCATCTAGTCCAAGGGAGAATTTCAATTGCAAATCCCTCGCGTCCTCTCTCTCCAAAATCCATTGGAGGTGGTAAGAGTGGAGGGACGTGTGACTGTCATCCAATGGGGTTTGAGGATGAGGAAGGATGCGAGGAGTATTCAAGTATGATTCTCCAAGTATGTGGAAAATATAAGTAACCATTTCTATGTAGGTCTGTACTTCTTTGGTGCCAATTCTTAATGACATTGGTCACCCTAACTCTCAAAATCAGTCAATACTAGGCCAATAGTCCTCCAGTCCAGTCAAAAAGTTAGTAAACCTGTATGGGGGGCCTCTGCCCCTGCAAAGGTTTTTGGTCTATCCCTCTAGAGCTCTTGTCCCTTAATCTCCCTCGCATCTAGTTTCTTTCCCACTGTCTTCTCTTTCCTATTCATGATCTACTGGCCTCACAGACAGATTAGTGAATCAGCAGCTTTGCTGGGATAGTCTGTGGAAGTCAAGCTGCTTAAACTACATCAACACTGGCCTGACTGGAATGCCAGTCATAGGCCTGCACAACAAGCCACAGAAGAGCCATGCTCTCAACGAGAAATGTAAAGGGATACTTTATTTTTCTTCGGTACATTAAAAAAATTGTAATGATCCAAACCAGGGCCTAAAATTACATTTTTGGTCCCCCAGCCACTGTGGCAGAAAAAAAAAAATCAAATCTACCAGCCACTGAGGTTATTTTTTACCAGCCAAAATATTTTTCATATTTACATAACATTTGTAATCAAACCAATAAATAGCGACACGGGACTAGTTTAAAATGGCCCGTATATAAAATGTGCGTGAATCCCGATTAAAAAGGGAAAAAAAAGGCACATCCAGTAAAAATGGGTCATATTTTTTTTAACCGTTTAGGCTAGAGACAAAAAACATTTATCTTTGCTGTAAGGATGCCTGTCACGAAGTGGTGCTCTATGTTCCCTCGCTGACACTGCAGCTGAGGCTGCATGACAGTGAACTTTCAAAGTCTAGTCTGTACTCTCGGTTATAACAAGTGATAATGATACAATGTAACAAATGTAACAAATCTAACAGAAGACTCATCAGGGACTGCATCCATGCTCGCCATCACGGCTAAATTATATATTTCTAAAACTGACGGAGGAATAGACGCACGTGAAGAGAGGACGGAGAAAAGCAGGTAAGGGCATGTAGGGGATGCAGCTGGCTGATTACAGCTGCCACACATGATATGCGCATGAAAGTGAAGTGGATATTGGACCTGTGCATACAAGAGACTAGTGGCTGTTGCTTATTAAATTCAACTGAATTGAAACAAAACAGACTTCATAAACATTTTATAACAGGCGCCAGCAGATTTTTTAGATTGGTAGGACTGAAAAAGTCGGTAGTATTTAAGACACGGTACTACGGTATTCTAAAATGTTGGTATTATAAGTAAACATGGCGTTTTGGTACCGTGACATTACAGTGGTACCGGTATACCGTGCAACACTAAAATCTGGTATCGTGACAACACTAGCATATTGTCACCAAGCCTGCAACTATCCATCAGACCATATAGAGAAAACAGCCCTGCCCCTCTCAGTAGCCCCCACCAGCTAGAGCAGATGCGACAGAGCGATAGCACAGCAAGAGAGATAGGGAGCGAGGGAGGTTGATAGAGGGGAAGCGTGTGGGGGCAGAAGAGACATAAGCGACACAGAGAGCACTGTGGATGAAGAGAATGTAGCTCGGGTGCTCTACACACACACACACACACACACACAGGCACCAAGAGCCAGTGTGCCCGAGTGAATTTGACAATGAGTCATATTTAAAACCAAGGGAGGGATCGCTCTGCGCGTGTGGGTGCGTTCGCAGCAAAAGGCATTGAAAAACATGGCAGAGAAGGAACGACACCGTCCAAAGCGGGATCCATAGAAGCAGTCGCACCATGATTGGGCCGCCCCACACAGAGAGAAAAGCAGCGATAAAACGGTAACCGTGAGATGGAGCTGAGAGGTGAGCCAAGGTGTGTGGTGGACAGGAAGAAATAGATAAACCATTGAAGCTGGCAGCAGCACTGGGCAGAGTCATGGGCAGGTTGTTGTGCCCTAGTAGATGAGAGGAGCAAGCCCTCCGCCCTGCCCTGAAACGACTTGAACTGGGGGAACAGGTATGTCTTCTGGTCCGGCGTGCTCAATTACAGCTCAAAAACACACACATGCTCTTACAAGAGCGTATTGGTAGTAAAAGCTGCCATGTACACACTGCACAGGTGCTGGCTGCTAGGAAGGAATATATAGCTTTGAGAGCTCGTTTTTGTTTAGAACCTGAGAACACATTGGGGTGTGTGTGTGTGTGTGTGTTTAATGTTTCTTTGCATTCCAGAGGATGCCTACATGAGGGATTTGGCTTTTTAGCACCTTTTGTGCGCTCTCACAAACAACCCTTTGTCTGGGGGGGTATTTTAAGAGAGCGGCATGTAATCCAGTCGAATGTGAGAGAACCCACACCACTCCAGGGGACTAGTTGCCCAAAAATGTGAAAACAGTGCAGTGCTTTCACAGCAATCTAAATTAAACATACTTTTTCAGTTCGCTTGGGTTGCTGTGCCAAATGTGCCCACTTCTTGCTTACACCTTATCCAAGTATCAATTCCTCCAATTGTTTAAAGGAGCGATTGAGGACATAGATCTTCATAGTTAACTTATTTAGTCCACCCATATATTAGATAGTAACCTTAATCATGCACAAGGGCGGTTCCTTACAAGGAAAGGCACAAATAGCCCTCAATTTAAGAGAGAAGATTTGCTAAGAAGTCACTCTAACAGGATGTTGGTTTCCTCTTTATAACACATCTAAAAGTGAGGGTTTAAAAAACTGATACAAATGTAAATACAAGTATAATAATAGATCCTGTGGCATGTCATTAAGAGTAATGTTGTTTATTTTCTTCAAAAGTAACTGGCTCCAGTTAGACTTGCATGACTCACATGCAAAGCAACATTAGTAGTCCTTTTTTTATGTAAATTGTAACACATACAGTACCAGTCGAAAGTGGGTGTCAATATTAGGGAGAGAGGCGCTAAAAGAGAAGGGTGCCACTAACTATTGTGTAACGGGACGCTGGCCTTCTAGGCAGAGTTCCTCTGTCCAGTGTCTGTTCTTTTGCCTATCTTAATATTTTCTTCTTATTGGCCAGTCTGAGATATAGCTGTTTCTTTGCAACTCTGCCTAGAAGGCCAGCATCCCAGAGTCGGCTCTTCATTGTTGACGTTGAGACTGGTGTTTTGCGGGTACTATTTAATGAAGCTGCCAGTTGAGGACTTGTGAGGCGTCTGTTTCTCAAACTAGACACTAATGTACTTGTCCTCTTGCTCAGTTGTGCCCTGGGGCCTCCCACTCCTTCGATTCTGGTTAGGGTCAGTTTGCGCTGTTCTGTGAAGGGAGTAGTACACAGCGTTGTACGAGATCTTCAGTTTCTTGGCAATTTCTCGCATGGAATAGCCTTCATTTCTCAGAACAAGAATAGACTGACGAGGTTCAGAAGAAAGTACGAGGTTCAGAAGAAAGTACCATTTTGAGCCTGTAATCGAACCCACAAATGCTGATGCTCCAGATACTCAACTAGTCTAAAGGCGGACAGTTTTCTTGCTTTTTTAAATCAGAACAGTTTTCAGCTGTGCTAACATAATTGCAAAAAGGGCTTTCTAAATGATCAATTAGCCTTTTAAAATTATAAACTTGGATTAGCTAACTTAACGTGCCATTGGAACACAGGAGTGATGGTGGCTGATAATGGGCCTATGTAGATATTCCATTAAAACAAAATCAGCCGTTTCCAGCTTCAATAGTCTTTTACAACATTAACACGTTTAAATGTTTTACTCACATCGGCTGCAGTGAAGGAGAGTCCGCAGGTTTTGGTAGCGGGCAGTGTAAGTGGCACTGTATTGTCCTCAAAGCGAGCAAAGAAGTTTAGTCTGTCTGGGAGCAAGACATCCTGGTCCGCGACGGGGCTGGTTTTCTTTTTGTAATCTGTGATTGACTGAGTCCCTGCCACATACCTCGTGTCTGAGCCGTTGAATTGCGACTCTACTTTGTCTCTACATGGATGCTTAACTTGTTTGATTGCCTTACGGAGGGAATAGCTACACTGTATTCGGTCATGTTTCCGGTCACCTTGCCCTGGTTAAAAGCAGAGGTTCACGCTTTCAGTTTCGCGCAAATGCTGCCATCAATCCACAGTTTCTGGTTTGGGAATGTTTTAATAGTTGCTGTGGGTACGACGTCGCCGATGCACTTGCTAATAAACTCGCTCACCAAATCAGCGTATTCATCAATGTTGTTGTTTGACGCAATGCGGAACATATCCCAATCCACGTGATCGAAGCAATCTTGAAGCGTGGAATCAGATTGGTCGGACCAGCGTTGAACAGACCTGAGCGCGGGAACTTCCTGTTTTAGTCTCTGTCTATAGGCAGGGAGCAACAAAATGGAGTCGTGGTCAGCTTTTCCAAAAGGAGGGCGGGGGAGGGCCTTATATGCATTGCGGAAGTTAGAATAACAATGATCCAGGGTTTTACCAGCCCTGGTAGCACAATCGATATGCTGATAGAATTTAGGGAGTCTTGTTTTCAGATTAGATTACAATGAATGCAGCCTCAGGATATGTGGTTTCCAGTTTACATAGAGTCAAATAAAGTTTATTTAGGGCCATCGATGTGCCTGCTTGGGGGGGTGGAATATATGCGGCTGTGATTATAATCGAAGAGGATTCTCTTGGTAGATAATGCGGTCAACATTTGATTGTGAGGAATTCTAAGTCAGGTTAACAGAAGGACTTGAGTTCCTGTATGTTGTTATAATCACACCATGTCTCGTTAATCATAAGGCATACACCCCCGTCCCTCTTCTTACCAGAAAGATGCTCCTTTGTCGGCGAGATGCATGAAGAAACCAGGTGGCTGTACCGACTCCGATAGTGTGTCTCGAGTGAGCCATGTTTCCTTGAAGCAAAGAACGTTAGTCTCTTATGTCTCTCTGGAATGCTACCCTTGCTCGGATTTCATCAACCTTGTAGTCAAGGGACTGGACATTGGCGAGTAGTATGCTCGTGAGCGGTGCGCTCTGTGCCTCGGGAGCCTGACCAAGCCAAACTTGCAGCGTCATACCCAAGAAGACTCGAGGCTGTAATCGATGCCAAAAGGTGCTTCAACAAAGTACTGAGTAAAGGGTCTGAATGCTATTTTAAATGTATTTTATGTTATCACACCACTACAATCCCTCAGGCACCCTAGACAAAGCGTTTGATGGTTTTAACTTGTGCTAACATTTTCACTGTTGTTTTTCTCCTAGATAAAAACGTTGGCCTCTGCTGAAGACCGCATGAACCTGGTTGAAACATATGGGCAGGTTTGACAACAGACCAACAATTCAAAGTGACTTGAATGTTACGGTTCAATACATGCACCACCTCCCGACTAATTACTTGGTTCATCAACAATATCGCACACAGCATACGCCTGACCTGACCGAGTGTGTTACGACTGCCCACGTGAGGTGGTACACAGACACCATGCAGTGGAGGAGGCGCCACTGCTACACGCATGTCGCTGGCCTACTGTCTCTCCTCTCGCTCCTGATCATCCTGGGCCATCAAGACTGGCTGCCGGGCCTCAGGGGGCCAACATGGCAGAGGGAGCACCTAGTGGCTTACACCGAAAGAGGACTACACTCTACCAAAGAAAAAGGGAATCACAGCTCATCACAGAATCTATGGAGGGACGCACTGGTTCCCCCTTCGCCTCCGGAAAGAAATGCCAACCTCAGTTCCCCTCAGGACTTCTCCTTTCCACAGGGGATTACGGGACTGGAGAACTCAGTGGCGGCTAATGCTAGCTTGAGTGGGGAAGTCGGGCTAAGGGGCCTGCTGACCTCAGAGCCATACCCTTACATCATCAATGAGCCCGACAAGTGCCGGGAGGGCAACCCAGAGCCCTTCCTGGTGCTGCTGATAGCCACGGAGGCCAATCAGGTGGAAGCCAGGGAGACCATTCGGCAGACCTGGGGGAACGAGAGCATGGTCCCGGGCCTAAGCTTTGTTAGGCTCTTCCTGTTAGGCGTAAAGGAGGGCAGGGTGGGCCGCCTGCAGCAGAGCAGCCTGGAGGCCGAGAGCCGGAGGCACCGTGACATCATCCAGCAGGATTACATGGACACTTACAACAACCTGACTATAAAAACCCTGATGGGCATGCACTGGGTGTCCACGCACTGCCCGGGCACCAACTATGTCATGAAGACAGACAGTGACATGTTTGTCAACACAGAGTATCTCGTGCACAAGCTGCTCCAGCCAGAGATGCACCCCAAACGGGACTATATTACGGGCTACCTGATGAGGGGCTATGCACCCAACAGGAACAAGAATAGCAAGTGGTACATGCCCTCCGAGCTGTACCCCAGTGAGGTGTACCCTACTTTCTGCTCAGGAACGGGCTATGTGTTCTCAGGGGACCTGGCTGGAAAGATATACAGGGCCTCCCTGGGTATCCGCAGGCTGCATCTGGAGGACGTTTACGTGGGCATCTGCCTGGCCAAGCTGAGGATCGAACCCACGCCGCCGCCTAATGAGTTCCTGTTCAACCACTGGCGGGTGTCCTACTCCAGCTGCAAGTATAGCCACCTCATAACCTCCCACCAGTTTCACCCCAACGAACTGCTCAAGTACTGGCACCACCTGCAGAGCAACAAGCACAACGCCTGCATCAACACGTCCAAAGACAAGGTGGGCAGGTTTCAGAGGAAACTGCAGGGTGTACAGCCTATTTGGTGACAGAGGGTTGAGTGTGATGTTAGGTCATTGCCTGTGCAGGAGTCACTGGGCAAGAGATGAGTCAAGCATGTTTTTGGACAAACTAATGCTTGAAGACAAAAAAAAATTTAAACTACAGTTTATATTCAAGTTTAATACATTCATTGATTGAAATAATATATGCATTGGGGTACAGAGGAACACATCACTTATGTGAAATGTGGGTGCTGTTTATTATGAGGATATATCTTAAGACTATTGGTGGACTGTCACCGTCTAGTATCCATTTTGTTCAACTTGAGTTTAAATACTTTTCCTTTTAACCCCCTAAGGTTGAATCGAAGAACCATAATAAAAAAAGATCTGTAAGTTTCAGCTAGAGATGTTTTTTTTTTGTTTTTTTTGCATTGGATCCACATGTCACACTTCCGCATCTGTGGTGAAAGTTGATAGAGCTAGAGCAGTTTGTCAGACAATGAGACATCCCAAAAATCGGTCTCAGAAAATCGTCCAAACAGTTTTGGACTACAGACTTTTATAACCCCTCTATGGAAAGATGACTCACGCAAACGAGAGTGTTCTCCATTTTGCTCTATGACCACCACAACTTGGGATTCATCTGAAGTTGGTACAGCTGATCTGCCAACTTTTTTATGCAGCATCCGAACAGTATGACCTACACACTAATATGACCCGTATCCCTCCAAGATTTAGCAACATTTGTGATTTCTACAGCCAAAAAAAAAAGCATAAACTTTTCTGAAACTCTGCTATACATTTCATATAAAGCAATAAAAGTAATGTGCTCAGTTTGAGGACGACTTTAAGCAGAATACATAATAGAAAAACAATTAGAACATCTAAAGTGCTGAATTTTGGTTATTTTCCTTTAAACATCTGTCAAAATCCATTCACACCTCTCCATCTGGCTTGCCATCAACACAGGATGCATCTCTTAACAGATTCAAAGCTGATCAATCTCTTTCAATTTGAGGATCAGTATTTCTTTCTAATAAGTTATCACAAGCAAGAATTTTGAAGACTTTTTCTGAAAGGGTTGTAAGGGAGATGAAGAGAAAACGTAAAAATAGAGAATTGTTGATATTTACTATTCCATGTATTTAAAAAATTGTGCTTTCATGATAAGTATTAGAGAGTTTAAAACAGCAAAGACAGCTAAAACAGCTTGCCACAGTCTTCCCTGCTACCAGTTCAGTCATGGTGATCTGCCGCAGCTGTGGGAACTGTTCTGACATTCTCATATGCTCTGCTGATTCGAAGTGACTTTATCGTCAACAAAAAAAAAAAAAACATTTGGAAATTGTTTCGCACGGTCGTTAGCTGTTATCTTTGTTGGCAAATGAGATTGATTTCTGTTCATTATACTGCCCGTCAGCCATCAACAATCACCCATCTTGGCACGCGAATATGCTGACAGGCCAGGGAGGAGAGAGGGAAAAAAATAAGAAAAAACCTGTTGACGTGTGGTTGGATTGGGCCATTTTCCACGGTAACAGTGCAGTACTTGGTAAAAAAAAAAATTACAAACCCACTTTTGATTGGACCCTTGTATGCGCAAAAGGTGTGGGAATTGGTCAAAATTGCAAATTACTGCATCATATGTGTTGACTTTGCAATGAATCACAGAAACGCAGAATCCTGGAGGGACTGCCCTCTGTGCAAAGATGACCCTCACTGACACGAATATGTCGGTTGTTTTGCTCCAAGACGCCCATAGGCCTCAAGACTCGTCTGAACGTCCCCTGGTACCAGTTGAAAGAAATTTATGGAAGTACACTGGACAAAACATAAAAACCGCCACGCCACGTATTGTTCGTCCCCATGTTTCATGAGCTGAAATAAATACAAATACTAGCAATTTTCCATATGCACAAAAAGCTTATTTCTCTCATTTTGAGTATTTCTGTCTGCAATAAAGCCCTTTTGTGGGAAAAACTAATTCTGATTGGCTGGGCCTGGCTCCCATGTGGGTGTGCCTATGCTCACCCATGGCAGCACCCCTGCCTAGTCCTGTGAAATCCATAGATTATGGCCTAATGAATTCATTTAAAATTGACCGATTTCCTTAACTGTAACTAAGTCAAATATTACAAATTGTTGCATGTCGCATTTATGTTTTGTTCTCATATACATACACTACCGTTCAAGTTTGGGGTCACTTAGAAGCACAATTTTTGTTCATTAAAATAACACCAAATTGATCAGAAATACAGTGTAGACATTGATTATCTTGTAAATTACTATTGTAGCTGGAAACGGTAGATCACATAGGCGTACAGATGACCATTATCAGCCACCATCACTCCTGTGTTCCAATGGCACGTTGTGTTAGCTAATCCACGTTTATAATTTTAAAAGGCTAATTGATCATTAGAAAACCCTTTTGCAATTATGTTAGCACAGCTAAAAACTGTTGTTCTGATTAAAGAAGCAATAAAACTGGCCTTCTTTAGACTAGTTGAGTATCTGGAGCATCAGCATTTGTGGGTTCGATTACAGGCTCAAAATGGCCAGAAACAAAGCACTTCCTTCTGAAACTTGTCAGTCTATTCTTGTTCTGAGAAATGAAGGCTATTCCATGCAAGAAATTGCCAAGAAACTGAAGATCTGGCAAAAGAACACAGACATTGGACAGAGGAACTCTGCCTAAAAGGCCAGCATTCCGGAGTCGCCTCTTCACTGTTGACGTTGAGACTGGTGTTTTGCGGTTACCATTTAATGTAACTTCCAGTTTCTGGCCATTAGCCTTTTAAAATGATACACTTGGATTAGCTAACAACGTGCCATTGGAACACAGGAGTGATGGTTGCTGATAATGGGCCTCTGTATACCTATGCAGATATTCCAAAAAAGAACCTGCCGTTTCCAGCAACAAGTCATTTACAACAAAGTCTAAACTGTATTTCTGATCAATTTGATGTTATTTTAATGAACCAAAAAAAGGTGCTTTTCTTTCACACACACGTCAAGATTGGACACCTACTCATTCAAGGGGTTTTCTTTATTTGTACTATTTTCTACATTGCATTATAATAGTGAAGACATCAAAACTATGAAATAACACATATGGAATCATGTAGTAACCAAAAAAGTGTAACACAAATCAAAATATATTTGACATTCTTCAAAGTAGCCACCCTTTGCCTTTACGACCTCTTTGCACACTTTTGGCATTCTCTCAACAAGCTTCAAGAGGCAGTCACCTGGAAAGCATTTCAACTAACAGGTGTGCCTTGTTAAAAGATCATTTGTGGAATTTTATTCCTTCAAATGCGTTTGAGCCAATCAGTTGTGTTGTGACAAGGTAGGGGTGGTGTACAAAAAATGTCCCAATTTGGTAAAATAATAGCTAAAAAAAAAGCAAAGAGAAACAGTCCATTACTTTAACCTCTCTGCGCACGGAACCCGTTAGCGGGCTGAAATTCCACAACATACGGTGATCGCTACTTAAATAGTCATATTAAACATTCATGAAAATACAAGTGTCTCACATGTATCGAAAGCCTAGAATCAGATTTAAAAAAGGATTTACTGCGAAAGAATACAATGCGATTATCTGAGCATATATTTGCCATGGGTCCGCAGATCCTCAAAAGGTTTTACAGCAACACCATTGAGAGCATCCTGACGGGTTGCATCACTGCATGGTATGGCAACTGCTCAGCCTGCGACCGCAAGGCACTACACAGAGGGTAGTGCGTAAGGCCCAGTAAATCACCAGGCCAAGCTTCCTGCCATCCAGGACCCCTATACCAGGCTGTGTCAGAGGAAGAACCTAAAAATGATAAAACACTCCAGCCACCTGTGTCATACTGTTCTCTCTGCTACCGCACAGCAAGCGGTACCGGAGCGCCAAGTCTAGGTCCAAGAGGCTTCTAAACAGCATCTACCCTCAAGCAATTAGACTCCTAAACATCTAATCAAATGGCTACCCAGACTATTTGCATTGCCCCCACCCCCCTCTTCTACACTGCTGCTACTCTGTTATCTATGCATAGTCACTTTAATAACTACATGTACATATTACCTCAACACCGGTGCCCCCGAACATAGACTCTGTACAGGTAACACCTGTATATAGCCCCGCTATTGTTATTTACAGCTATTCTTTAATTATTTGTTATTCTTATCTTACTTTTGTGGGGGTCTTTTGTTAACTGTAAGGTCTGTAAGGTCTACACCTGTTGTATTAGGTGCATGTGACAAATACAATTTGATGTCAGAGGTAAAACCAAGCCATGAGGTCGAAGGAACTGTCCTTAGAGCTCCGAGACAGGATAATGTCGAGGTACAGATCTGGGAAAGGTTACCAAAGCATTTATACAGCATTGAAGGTCTCCAAGAAGATAGTGGCCTCTATTATTCTTACATGGAAGAAGTTTGGAACAACCAAAACTCGTCCTAAAGCTGTCCGCACAGCCAAACTGAGCAAATCGAGGGAGAAGAGCCTTGGTCAGGGAGGTGACCAAGAACACCATTGGGTTCTTGGTCACCTCCCTGACCAAGGCCCTTCTCTGCCAGAAATCCTGGAGTTCCTCTGGAGATGGGAGAAAGTTCCAGAAGGACAACTATCTCTGCAGCACCACTCAACCAAATCAGGCTTTTAAAGTAAAGTAGAGTGGCCAGATGGAAGCCACTCCTCAGTAAAAGGCACATGACAGCCCTCTGGAGTTTGCCAAAAGGCACCTAAAGGACTCAGACCATGAGAAACAATATTATCTGGTTTGATGAACCCAAGATTTGACTCTTTAGACTGAATGCCAAGCGACACTTCTGGAGGAAACCTGACACCCATCCTACGGTAAAGCATGGTGGCAGCAACATGCTGTGTGGATGCTTTTCCAGCAGCAGGGAAAAGCAGGAGACTAGTCAGGATCAAGAGAAAGATGAACAGAGCAAAGTATATTAAATGGTTTTTGCTTTGTCATTATGGGAAATTGTTCGGAAATTGAAAACAATTTAATCCATTTTTTAAAAAAAGTAACAAATTGTGGAAAAAGTAGAGGTCTGACTACACTGTCTCTCAGATACAGGACAAACTTCTGATTGTTTTAGATTTTTTTGGGGGGGCTGTTCGATGCATTTGTATGGGCTAATAGCAGTAAGGCCAATAAAACATTTTACTATTTTTTTATACTTCAAGGGGACATAAAATGTATAATCAAATTGCAAAATTATTCTCCGTATTACCTTAAATTCCAGATAGCTTAGTAGTAAAAAGTGTACAGTATCAAAAGGAACATTGAATCATTTCACAAGTACCAGTTGATCTACATGAATTCTGAAGGGCAGGACAATTGCAAGAGAGAATGTGGGTGAAAGTGGAAAACAATATTGGTGGTACACTACAAACCACAAGTGGTAAAATACATTTAATAAAAGGTCATACATTTTTCTGCCATTTCCAGAGATGAAAATAAGCCCAATGATTGATAAATCAATACATCTTGTTTATATTGAAAGCACTACACCCACCCCTGACAATCAGCTAGGCAGAGAGACTAAATACATTGAATAATTCTTATGAAAAAGGTGTCTACAGTACTATGGTAGTCACTTCAAGGGTTTAACCAACATTGGTGTTAAATGTGTTTCTAGCTTACCATGTACAGTGCCAGTCAAAAGTTCAGACACATACTTATTGAAGGGTTCTCATTTTTTACATTGCAGAACAATAGTGAAGACATCAAAACTATGAAACACATGGAATCATGTCGTAACCAAAAATAAAATGTGCTCGACAAATCAAAATATATTTTATATTCTTCAAAGCAGCCACCCTTTGCCTTGACATATTTGCACACTCCTGGCATTCTCTCAACCAGCTACACCTGGAATGCTTTTCCAACAGTCTTGAAGGAGTTCCCACATATGCGGAGCACTTGTTGGCTGTTTTTCCTTCACTCTGCAATTCCAACTCATTCCAAACTAATCTAAATTGGGTTGAGGTTGGGTGATTGTGGAGGCCAGGTCATCTGATGCAGCACTCCATCACTCTCCTTCTTGGTAAAATATCCTTTACACAGCCTGGAGGTGTGTTGGGTCATTGTCCTGTTGAAAAACAAATTATCGTCCCACTAAGCGCAAACCAGATGGGATGGCGTATCACTGCATAATGCTGTGGTAGCCATGCTGGTTAAGAGTGCCTTGAATTCTAAATAACTCCATGTCATCAGCAAAGCACCACCACACACGCAGAGATAATCCGTTCACATACTCAGTCTCGCAACGACATGGCAGTTGGAACAAAAAATCTCAAATTTGGGCTCATCAGACCAAAGGACAGATTTCCACCGGTCTAATGTCCATTGCGTGTGTCTTGGTCCATGCAAGTCTCTTATTATTTGTGTCCTTTAGTAGTGGTTTCTTTGCTGTAATTTGACCATGAAGGCCTGATTCACGCAGTCTCCTCTGAACAGTTTATGTTGATGTCTGTTACTTTAACTCTGAAGCATTTATTTGGGCTGCAATCATAGGCTGGTAACTAATTAACTGATCCTCTGCAGCAGAGGTAACTCTGGGTATTCCTTTCTTGTGGCAGTCCTCATGAGAGCGAGTTTCATCATAGCGCTTGATGTTTTTTGCGACTGCACTTGAAGAAACTTGATTGAGATAGACACCTTTATGTTTTAAAGTAATGGACTGTCATTTATCTTTGCTTATTTGAACTGTTCTTGCCATAATATGGACTTGGTCTTTTACCAAATAGGGCGATCTTCTGTATACCACTCCTACCTTGTCACAACAACCCGATTGGCTCAAAATGCATTAAGGAAAGAAAACACAAATGAACTTTGAATTGAAATGCATTCCAGGTGACTACCTCATGAAGTTGGTTGAGAGAATGCCAAGTGTGCAAAGCGATCATAAAGGCAAAGGGTGGCTACTTTGAAGAATATAAAATATATTTTGATTTGGTTGCTACATGATTCCATTTTTTATTTCATAGTTGAGATGTAGAACATAGTACAAATAAAGAAAAACCCTGGAATGATTAGGTGTCCAAACTTTTGACTGGTACTGTAGAATAGTGAAGAAACAGAACACTAACACACAACAAATCATGTAACTATTAATTGATAAAGCTACAACTATATTGTGCATACCATAACAAACTGAAAACACAATGTAAATAGAATGCACTCAAAATAGTGACTATGAAGTTCAGCCTTGATCGAAAAAAAGTTCAGCATAATTCCGTCACGAAGGAGATATGTACATTCATCATGAGTTATTCCTACGCATAAGACTCCACAAAAGGATGCGTCAGAGTAATTCAGAGAAATTGTATTTGGCTTTGTGAATTAACCGTCTTCAGAAGCGTTGATGAAAATGAAGCTTGGAGATTAACTAAAACAGCAGCAATGGCAAAGTAGAATCAGCATTAAAATTTCAGAATGATAGACACACTAAAATGAGACCACTGCAGTGTGTGTGGATGAGGAAGACAAAAGGCAGCTTGACCTTCCCAGGTTTGCCTATTTGCAGAGACGTCGCCGAGTCATGACTCATTCCCTGTACTCGGTGGTTCCCTTACAATCAGTACCTGGAGCCCAATCTCATTATAGACTGGGCAGCCTCTGGACACAGATCACAGGCCCCAAAGACCTGGAGGTGCAGCGAGCTAACAGAACACGTCAATGAGCTGGCCAGGGCACAACAATATATCTCAAGCTTTGGGTAATAAATTAGTCACAGAAACCGATCAGGGGAACATGAACTCCCTATTACAACAGTAGAGTAGGAACTGGACTTCCAACTGGTTTGCATCTGTTGTTGTCCAAGGTATGTAATAGTTCAAACAAAATATAACGTTGATAATAAGAATACGATCAATGTGAAGATATGCTTTTTCGGTAGGATTTTCAATACCCCAAATGTTTTATATACTGAACAAAAATATAACAAATTCAAAGATTTTACTGAGTTACAGTTCATAAGAAAATCAAACAAATTAATTTAGGCCCTAATCAATGGATTTCACATGACTGGGAATACAGATATGCATCTGTTAGTCACAGATGCCTTAAAAAAGAAAAGCTAGGAGCATGGATCAGAGAACCAGTCAGTATCTGGTGTGACCATTTGCCTAATGCAGCACGACATCTCCTTCGCATAGAGTTGGAATGTTGTCCCACTCCTCTTCAATGGCTGAGCGAAGTTGCTGGATATTTGCGGGAACTGGAACACGTTGCCATACACGTCTATTGTGTAAAGAGCCTTGCGTTATCATACTGAAACATGAGGTGATGGCATGAGGTGAGGGCCTCAAGATCTCATCACGGCATCTCTGTGTATTCAAATTGTCATTGATAAAATGGAAAGGTGTTCGTTATCTTTAGTTTATGACTGCCCATACCATGGGGCACTCTGTTCACAACGTTGACAGCAGCAAACCACTCGCCCACACAACGTCTGCCCAGTACATTTGAAACCGGGATTCATCTATGAAGAGCATTTGCCCACTGAAGTCGGTTATGAAGACCCTGGTGAGGACGACAAACATGCAGATGAGCTTCCCTGAGAATGTTTCTGACAGTTTGTGCAGAAACTCTTTGGTTGTGCAAACCCAGTTTCAGCAGTTCTCTGGTTGGCTGATCTCAGACGATACCGCAGGTGTAGAAGACAGATGTGGAGGTCCTGGGCTGGCGTGGTTACACGTGGTCTACTGTTGTGAGGCCGGTTGGACATACTGCCAAATTCTCTAAAACAACTTGAGACAAGGTGCCTTATGGTAGATATTAAATTATCTGGTGGACATTCCTGCAGTCAGCATGCCAATTGCATGCACCCTGAACTTGAGACATCTGTGGCATTGTGTGACAAAACAGCACATTTTAGAGAGGCCTTCTATTGAAGCAAGCACAAGGTGCACCTGTGCAATGACCATGCTGTTTAATCACCACCTTAAAATGCCACACCTGTCAGGTAGATGGATTACATTGCCAAAGGAGAAATGCTCACTAATAGGGATAAACAGATTTGTGCACAAAATACAAGAGAAAGCTTTGTGCATATACAGTGCCTTGCGAAAGTATTCAGCCCCCTTGAACTTTGCGACCTTTTGCCACATTTCAGGCTTCAAACATAAAGATATAAAACTGTATTTTTTTGTGAAGAATCAACAACAAGTGGGACACAATCACGAAGTGGAACGACATTTATTGGATATTTCAAACTTTTTTAACAAATCAAAAACTGAAAAATTGGGCGTGCAAAATTATTCAGCCCCCTTAAGTTAATACTTTGTAGCGCCACCTTTTGCTGCGATTACAGCTGTATGTCTATCAGTTTTGCACATCGAGAGACTGACATTTTTTCCCATTCCTCCTTGCAAAACAGCTCGAGCTCAGTGAGGTTGGATGGAGAGCATTTGTGAACAGCAGTTTTCAGTTCTTCTTTTGTTTTCAGATTCTCGATTGGATTCAGGTCTGGACTTTGACTTGGCCATTCTAACACCTGGATATGTTTATTTTTGAACCATTCCATTGTAGATTTTACTTTATGTTTTGGATCATTGTCTTGTTGGAAGACAAATCTCCGTCCCAGTCTCAGGTCTTTTGCAGACTCCATCAGGTTTTCTTCCAGAATGGTCCTGTATTTGGCTCCATCCATCTTCCCATCAATTTTAACCATCTTCCCTGTCCCTGCTGAAGAAAAGCAGGCCCAAACCATGATGCTGCCACCACGTTTGACAGTGGGGATGGTGTGCTCAGGGTGTTGCTTTTACGCCAAACATAACGTTTTGCATTGTTGCCAAAAAGTTCAATTTTGGTTTAATCTGACCAGAGCACCTTCTTCCACATGTTTGGTGTGTCTCCCAGGTGGCTTGTGGCAAACTTTAAACAACACTTTTTATGGATACATCTTTAAATGCCTTTCTTCTTGCCACTCTTCCATAAAGGCCAGATTTGTGCAATATACGACTGATTGTTGTCCTATGGACAGAGTCTCCCACCTCAGCTGTAGATCTCTGCAGTTCATCCAGAGTGATCATGGGCCTCTTGGCTGCATCTCTGATCAGTCTTCTCCTTGTATGAGCTGAAAGTTTAGAGGGACGGCCAGGTCTTGGTAGATTTGCAGTGGTCTGATACTCCTTTCATTTCAATATTATCGCTTGCACAGTGCTCCTTGGGATGTTTAAAGCTTGGGAAATCTTTTTGTATCCAAATCCGGCTTTAAACCTCTTCACAACAGTATCTCGGACCTGCGTGGTTTGTTCCTTGTACTTCATGATGCTCTCTGCGCTTTTAACGGACCTCTGAGACTATCACAGTGCAGGTGCATTTATACAGAGACTTGATTACACACAGGTGGATTGTATTTATCATCATTAGTCATTTAGGTCAACATTGGATCATTCAGAGATCCTCACTGAACTTCTGGAGAGAGTTTGCTGCACTGAAAGTAAAGGGGCTGAATAATTTTGCACGCCCAATTTTTCAGTTTTTGATTTGTTAAAAAAGTTTGAAATATCCAATAAATGTCATTCCACTTCATGATTGTGTCCCACTTGTTGTTGATTCTTCACAAAAAAATACAGTTTTATATCTTTATGTTTGAAGCCTGAAATGTGGCAAAAGGTCGCAAAGTTCAAGGGGGCCGAATACTTTCGCAAGGCACTGTATATGGAACATTTGGGGAATTTCAGCTCTTGAAACCAACACTTTACATGTTGCATTCATATTCTTGTTCAGTGTAAATTAAGCAAATTGCATTCTCTCCAGCTATTAGGGATGTAATGATTCACAGATATAAATTTGAACCGTGGACCGATGCATAAGATACTAGTGCATGGGAGCATTTGAAAACCGATCCAAAACGTTATGAATTGCCGGTTTACTAAATGTTTTCAAATATTCCAAAAATACCTTATCTGTTGTGGCTGAATTGACGAGTCCTCTCCTTCAGTTCAGTAGCCTATCTAACGTTTATGCATGTAACTGCATACAACTATCTGATAAGTATACAGTTTAAGACAGTTGCTCATGTCAACGAGAGATGGGCCTTATCCCTGTTCTAATAGGCTATTTGTGCATCTGCACAGCACGTTCAACATTCAAATGCTTATAAAAGTGGCTTTCACACTGTCAAATCATAGGCTTTATAAGTGACAACCAATGTAATTTGCTGGGTCATTGTTACCAAATGCACTGTAGAGAATGGCGTTTTAACAGAGAGGACAACCCACATCCAACTGCTGCTTGGAGTTTTCAAACATTCAGAATTTACTTTGATTCAGGTTCACCATAATAAATAGTTTTTGCTTTAAAACAGCCAGGGTATTTTCATCAAGGACATTCTGCAACTTAAAAAAAATGGCATAGACATAGTCGCAATGGTCTAGAGGTGTAACGGTACACGTATTAGCACCGAAACGGTCAATACAGCAACCTCTGACCCGCCTGCGGAAGAATACATCAAAAATAAAAAAGAATTGTCCCCCAAAAAAATCTCTGGAGTTCTGTACGATGGGGGTGGTCAATAAACCAGAATTGGAGGATCCTCTATGATCGTTAAAATCCCTAGTTTGGGAATATTTTGGCTTCACAGTAGATTACAACAACGATTGACCGAATGTTGTGGATAAAACGTTAACAGTATGGCACCACTGCTCAACGAGAATAGCCTACGTAGATTGGCGCATGTAACTTGTTGTTATTGGCTAATCATCAACACGCCACTATAATCATAGAGCCTCCGTTTCGTGACAAAGCAAGTTGAGATGATCCAATCAATGGAAGATATGGAAATAGTGCCTTCGGAAAGTATCCAGACCCACTGACTTCTTCCACATTTTGTTACGTTGTAGCCTTATAATAAAATGGATTTAAAAAATAAATACTCCTCAGCAGTCTACACAATACCCCAGTCACAAAGCGAAAACAGGTTAAATGTTTGGCACATTTATTTGCAAACAAAAATCCCTTATTTACACAAGTATTCAGACCCTTTGCTATGAGACTTGAAATTGAGCTCAGGTGCATCCTGTTTCCATTGATCATCTTTGAGATGTTTTGTCAGAGCCCTCAAACTCAACTCTGGACCGCGAAGCCAGTTCCACTGCTTGTTTTCAAAATCAGGTAGAACAGAACCCAAGCAGCATCCAGACCTCGTAGAGTAAGAGTTGAATACCCCTGGTGCAGAGAATCATTGTACCATCTAGACCACTGAAATATCTTTTCAATAACCCAACATGTTTAGTTTCAGCTGTTTGGAACTGGTGTACAAAACCAATCCTTTAAAACCGGAAGCATTGAAATTAGAACAAATATACTGCTTCTGGACTTACTTTCAATGAGAAAGAAATATGAGTTATAGATCTGTCAATGTCAATTTGGTCAGGTCACCCAAAAGGTTAGTTAGATATTGCATCTTTAATTGAGAAGGATATGACCAAGAGCCAACAGGTAGACTACTACTTAATAGTCAATGGAGGTTAGTTAGGCTTGGGTGGTATACTGTATACCGGGGTATTTGGAAAAGACCACAAAATGTTGTTTTTTTCAATACCGTCAAAACTAATAGTGGTTGTCCGTAAATGTGAATATTTGTAGATACTTTAAGTTAATACCTGCAGTTTCCTTGTAAAATGCTTTAGAGGATAACGCTTACTGTAGTTCCCCAGAACAGTTCAGCCAGTCACATTTGTTTGTAAATAGCATAACGGGAGAAAGTGGGAGGTGGTGAGTCCATAGCGTTCTATATCTATTGGCAAGTCTGTTGTGCAGCGCACTTGAGGTGATAAGTTACACTTGTATGCAATTCACTACTAAATGTTTGCCATCAGATATCTTACAATGGCTTTCTGCCGTATTAGAGAAGTCCTACTACTAGAGTTTCTTCCACATCCCCTCTGCTCCGTGTACACCTGCTGCTCTTCACTCAGAAAAACATGCACAACAACTTTGTTCATTTGCACAATTTCTCTCACTTATAAATGTCCACTCACCAAAAACGACATTCGGTAGCTACTAGTAATGCTTGCATAGCTTTGAGCTCGATTTGCCATTCGTTGCAATTACATTAGCATTTCGCTAATGGTGTCTATGTGACTTTGTTATTACTTGTGCCAATTTTGTTAGCATTCTGGTAGACGCCCCAAAAGAAGAAAGATGGTCTTACCGTTACAGATTTCAGAGTCATGCCGTGGTAGGTGCCCATGGTGTCAATCTTGAATCCCTCCGTTTCTAAAAGGACACAAGTCAATCAATCAGTAATGCACGTTACTTTTCAGGTGGCTTAGGGTAGGGCTGCGGCGGTCATGACATTGTGTCAGCCAGTTGATAGTCAATAAAATAACGGCCGTTAATTAACAAACACATTCAGCATCTCCTGGCTTCCACGCATAGCCTACAAGCCACTGATGCAAACCTTTGGAACATCTACATTTTAAAAAGTCTAATAAATCCATGTAATATAGCCTACACCATCACAATAAATCAATTATTCATTTTAGACAGGTCTAAAGAAACATGTTAAAAAAATGTAGTCCATTTCAGAAGAAGAGAATACTTTGAGATGTCCTTATGTTAGGCCTTGATCTGGCTGTGCCATATGGCTGTGGGCTACACTAGTTCATTTAGCAGACAAGATTTGCTTAGAATTCCACGGCATTATTTTATATTATAAAGAATACAATTGAACATAGCTGAATAAAATAATTTGAGGGAGTGCGCACATGCGGCCATTCTGTGTTGAGCGGCTAACAAAGAAAAAGGTACTCCTATATGCTTACTTTAAATTAATAAATCCAACTTTTAGTTGTGATACAAAAGTTGGGGTATACAGTGCATTCGGAAAGTATTCAAAACCCTTCACTTTTTCCACATTTTGTTATGTTACAGCCTTATTCTAAAATTGATTCGATTATTTTTACCCCCCTCGACAATCTACACAAAATATTGACAAAGCGAACACGAACATTTTTTAAAAAAATACTTAATTATAAAATGTATTTATTTATAAATACTTTGCATAACTATTCAGACCCATTGCTATGAGACTAAATTGAGCTCAGGTACAGTGCCTTGCGAAAGTATTCGGCCCCCTTGAACTTTGCAACCTTTTGCCACATTTCAGGCTTCAAATATAAAGATATAAAACTGTATTTTTTTGTGAAGAATCAACAACAAGTGGGACACAATCATGAAGTGGAACGACATTTATTGGATATTTCAAACTTTAACAAATCAAAAACTGAAAAATTGGGCGTGCAAAATTATTCAGCCCCTTTACTTTCAGTGCAGCAAACTCTCCAGAAGTTCAGTGAGGATCTCTGAACGATCCAATGTTGACCTAAATGACTAATGATGATAAATACAATCCACCTGTGTGTAATCAAGTCTCCGTATAAATGCACCTGCACTGTGATAGTCTCAGAGGTCCGTTAAAAGCGCAGAGAGCATCATGAAGAACAAGGAACACACCAGGCAGGTCCGAGATACTGTTGTGAAGTTTAAAGCCGGATTTGGATACAAAAAGATTTCCCAAGCTTTAAACATCCCAAGGAGCACTGTGCAAGCGATAATATTGAAATGGAAGGAGTATCAGACCATTGCAAATCTACCAAGACCTGGCCTTCCCTCTAAACTTTCAGCTCATACAAGGAGAAGACTGATCAGAGATGCAGCCAAGAGGCCCATGATCACTCTGGATGAACTGCAGAGATCTACAGCTGAGGTGGGAGACACTGTCCATAGGACAACAATCAGTCGTATATTGCACAAATCTGGCCTTTATGGAAGTGTTCAAGAAGAAAGCCATTTCTTAAAGATATCCATAAAAAGTGTTGTTTAAAGTTTGCCACAAGCCACCTGGGAGACACACCAAACATGTGGAAGAAGGTGCTCTGGTCAGATGAAACCAAAATTGAACTTTTTGGCAACAATGCAAAACGTTATGTTTGGCGTAAAAGCAACACAGCTCATCACCCTGAACACACCATCCCCACTGTCAAACATGGTGGTGGCGACAGCATCATGGTTTGGACCTGCTTTTCTTCAGCAGGGACAGGGAAGATGGTTAAAATTGATGGGAAGATGGATGGAGCCAAATACAGCACCATTTTGGAAGAAAACCTGATGGAGTCTGCAAAAGACCTGAGACTGGGACAGAGATTTGTCTTCCAACAAGACAATGATCCAAAACATAAAGCAAAATCTACAATGGAATGGTTCAAAAATAAACATATCCAGGTGTTAGAATGGCCAAGTCAAAGTCCAGACCTGAATCCAATCGAGAATCTGTGGAAACTGAAAACTGCTGTTCAAATGCTCTCCATCCAACCTCACTGAGCTCGAGCTGTTTTGCAAGGAGGAATGGGGAAAAATGTCAGTCTCTCGATCTGCGAAACTGATAGAGACATACCCCAAGCGACTTACAGCTGTAATCGCAGCAAAAGGTGGCGCTACAAAATTCAATAAATGTCGTTCCACTTCATGATTGTGTCCCACTTGTTGTTGATTCTTCACAAAAAAATAGTTTTATATCTTTATGTTTGAAGCCTGAAATGTGGCAAAAGGTCGCAAAGTTCAAGGGGGCCGAATACTTTCGCAAGGCACTGTACATCCTGTTTCCATTGAATCATCCTTGAGATGTTTCTACAACTTCATTGGAGTCCACCTGTGGTAAATTCAACTGATTGGACATGATTTGGAAAGGCACACACCTGTCTATATAAGATCCCACAGTTGACAGTGTATGTCAGAGCACAGGATTGTGTCGAAGGCACAGATCTGGGAAAGGGTACCAAAAAATGTCTGCGGCATTGAAGGTCCCCAAGAACACAGTGGCCTCCATCATTCTAAAAAGGAAGAAGTTTGGAACCACCAAGACTCTTCCTAGAGCTGGCCGACCGGCCAAACTGAGCAATCGGAGGAAAAGGGCCTTGGTTAGGGAGGTGACCAAGAACCCGATGGTCACTGACAGAGCTCTAGAGGTTCTCTGTGGAGATGGGAGAACCTTCCAAGAGGAAAACCATCTCTGCAGCACTGGAGGAAACCAGGGGCCGCTCATCACCTGGCCAATACCATCCCTACGATGAAGCATGGGATTGGCAGCATCCTGCTGTGGGGATGTTTTTTAGCAGCAGGCACTGGGAGACTAGTCAGGAACGAGAGAAAGATGAACAGAGCAAAGAACAGAGAGATGCTGGATGAAAATCTGCTCAGGACCTCAGACTAAGGTGAAGGTTTAACTTCAACAGGACAACAACCCTAAGCACACAGCCAAGACAACACAGGAGTGGCTTCGGGACAAGTCTCTGAATATTCTTGAGTGCCCCAACCAGAGTCCAGACTTGAACCCGATCGAACATCTCCGGAGAGACCTGAAAATAGTGGCAAGCCTGTGGTGTTCAGATTCCTCCTCACTGGCCAGGCCCAGAGGAGCATGGCTTTTGGGTGAAGGTGGAAAATCTCTTCACTGTCAAGACCACCTTCCTCATTGACACTACCCCTATGGGAGTGCCAGGAACAAAGATCGAGGAGCTAGTGCTAGCCCAAAGGGAACAGCGAGGTATTCATAGGCTGTTCCCTGAAAGGCAAGCCTGAGAAACTTGTGTGTTGGCCGAATGTTTATGAAAATAAGCATCCTGCAGGTCGACTGAAGTAGCTTTGACGAATAGAGCGAGACAGCACGTTGGAAAACTGTGAATAGAGTTGCTTCTTCGATCTTGAGTTTCTTGACAATAGCACAGTGAGGTGTAACCGGTCAGTTTAGCCAACGAAACCCAGCATCAACGAGCCTCCAGCGCAAGAGCGAGGGGGTTTGAATGCCTGCCTCAGTCATGTTGTTAAACCGGGGAGTCAGGTTGGGCCGCAGTCATGCCACTGTTACCCTCCTACATTCCTAATTAATCGAAAAAGAAAATGCTAAAGCCGTGGGGCTAGTGTAGGCGTTAGTTAGCTGGCAACCACATGGTAAGTTATAGATTGTACATGATATAGATTTTGCCATATGATACATTTTACTAATTTATGACACAAGGCGTTTTTGTTTAGTTCAACATTTCAGTTGAGTGATACAGCCTAGTGGGCTAGTTCAAATTGTTTATTTTACTAAAAACATGGACATTACACATAATCTGCCTGCCAATCAAAGTCAACAAGCATGCGCAACTACAGAGTGAGCTAACATTTAGTTAAGTAAACTCCTTTTGTTAGCAACAGTGTCCGAAAATTAAGAGCAAGTGTAAGCAAGCATTGAGGATGACTGAAGAAAAAAGGGGATGAGATAACGAGTGCAATTACATATCACATAGCGAAAGACAGTTCAAACTGTGGCGAAAGACGGTTTCAGAAAGGTGATTCGAACTCTAGACCCAAGATCCCGAGCCGTAAATACTTCAGCAAAACATGTCTGCCAGAACTCTACACAGAATGTCAGGACAGAGTTCCCAACGAAATCTGTAACACTGCATTCTTCTCTACCACTGCCGACTTATGGTCAAGCCGGACCACAAAGCCATACATTAGCCTCAAGATGCATTACATTGACAACAACTGGAAGCTACAAAGCAAATGCCTTCAGACCTCTAATTTCCCCAGACGAACACACCGGATAAATAATTGCAGCTGGGCTGAGGGAGGCACTTCCATCCGGGGGCTTGAAAGAGTCGCATTAAGTATGTATGACTACCGACAGCGGATCGAACATGGTCAAAGCAATGGACAAGACTAGGTAGGGTGTTTCGGACACAGGCTACACATTGCTACTGTTAAGTTTCAACGTCCAAAACAGAGCTAGGTGGAAAGATAACGTAACTTACAAAACTTAAAATGCAGAATACCCATTGCATTCCTTATCTCCTCTGTTTAAAGCTATAGCTGACTACACTGCCTGATTCTTCTATACGTTAAGCCGAATATATACATCTTATGCAAATCTATAATATTTGTAAATGTGTGCATTATCCAAACATTACATGGATTACTTTGATTTTATTTTTAATTGATACATTAGCCTATGGTTTCAAAATATGAATCTATCCTCTTTCAATAATAAATAGCCTACTCAATAAATGATTGCGTTTCATAAAGCAACATAGCTCTCTTAATCACAACAGTTGTATGTAAATCTATAGATGGATGACATTTGTAAACATGTCCAGTGTCCAATGCTGTAAATCCATCAGATGGAATGTTATTTCTATTGAATAATTCCGATTCATATGTAATTATTTTTCACCTTTTCATTGAGGAGTGTCCAAAACTAACCACAGGGGTGTGCAAGAAAGTGGTCAACCCAATTTCCTATAGTTGGAAGAAGCAGAAAGCCGAAAGTACACAGGATAAACTGAGCCTGCCCCACCAAGCTCATCAGGGAACACGACAAGGTGGGGGATCTCAACTGCAGATGGAAAGAGTCCAGGCAGCAAACAACATTTTTTTTTTTTTTTTAAATATACACTGCACCTTGCACCCTCCTGGAAAGACACGGAGGTCTTTGAATCTATCACGGCAGCACTTAAACCCCTCCAGAATTTCACAGATTCCCTGTCAGGAGAGACATACATGAGTGTGTCTGAAGCCAGTCCGCCATTTGTTCAAGATGGAGGTTCTGAAATCAAATGGAGGGTGAAGCCAAACTGACCCGAGAGATTAAGATGGTGCTCAATTACAAATACACTGACCCGGAAACAGATGAGCTGCTCACCAGGACCAGAGTGAGAGAGAAAGAAGCTGCCACTTCGCCACAATCAGCAAAGTCCAAGAAGAGCCTTAGGAGCTTCTTTAAGAAAACCAGAAGTGTACCTGCATTAAGATCACAGAGAGGTCATCGAGCAAGAGCTGGACAGCTACAAGTGCTGGACAGCTACACTCTGATGATGGCAGCAGACAGTGAGGCTGATCCTTTAGAGTGGTGGCAAGTTCACACATCCAACTTTCCACAAGGGAGCTGTCTGGCAAAGAAATACTTCAGCATCCCTGCCACAAGTTTGCCCTCAGAGAGTATGTTTCACTAGAGGCAATATGATCACATGCCAAAGGGCAACTGAAGCCAGAAACTGTCAATAGGCTGGTGTTCCTGGTACGGAACTTGTGAAGAGGTAGTGAATTATTACATGTTGAACCGAGAAACATACAGACCGTCAAGCATTAACGAGACAAAGTTTGTTTAAAAAAAAGTTTACAACTTGAATTCATAACGACAAGTGTTATGTTGAAAAAGACCACTTATAATTGGCAGGAAAAAGCCCCCCCCCCCACCAAAAAAAAATATTATTTAAATATTTTACTTATATACCCTTGTTTGTTTAATGTTTGCACAGGTTTACCACAGAAATATATATAACCTCTCTGAGATGTGGCTAGAGTCCCACCTGGCCAAAAGTCAGGGAAACTGCAGAGCGCCAGATTCAAATAAATTACTACACTGCTCAAAAGAAATAAAGGCAACACTAAAATAACACATCCTAGATCTGAATGAAAGAAATATTTTTATTAAATACTTTTTCCTTTACATAGTTGAATGTGCTGAAACTAAGATCACAAAAAGTATCAATGGAAATCAAATTTATCAACCCATGGAGGTCTGGATTTGGAGTCACACTCAAAATTAAAGTGGAAAGCCACACTACAGGCTGATCCAACTTTGATGTAATGTCCTTAAAACAAGTCAAAATGAGGCTCAGTAGTGTGTGTGGCCTCCACGTGCCTGTATGACCTCCCTAGAACGCCTGGGCATGCTCCTGATGAGGTGGCGGATGGTCTCCTGAGGGATCTCCTCCCAGACCTGGATTAAAGCGAGACATGATGTCCCAGATGTGCTCAATCGGAGTCAGGTCTGGGGAACGGGCAGGCCAGTCCATAGCATCAACGCCTTACTCTTGCAGGAACAGCTGACACACTCAAGCCACATGAGGTCTAGCGTTGTCTTGCATTAGGAGGAACCCAGGGCCAACCGCACCAGCATATGGTCTCACAGGGGGTCTGAGGATCTCATCTCGGTACCTAATGGCAGTCAGGCTACCTCTGGCGAGCACATGGAGGGCTGTGTGGCCCACCAAAGAAATGCCACCCCACACCATGACTGACCCACCGCCAAACCGGCCATGCTGGAGGATGTTGCAGGCAGCAGAACGTTCTCCACGGCGTCTCCAGACTCTCACGTCTGTCACATGTGCTCAGTGTGAACCTGCTTTCATCTGAAGAGCACAGGGCGCCAGTGGCGAATTTGCCAATCTTGGTGTTCTCTGGCAAATGCCAAACGTCCTGCACTGTGTTGGGCTGTAAGCACAACTCCCACCTGTGGACGTCGGGCCCTCATACCACCCTCATGAAGTCCGTTTCTGACCGTTTGAGCAGTGCTCCTCTTGCTCCTCCTTGCACAAAGGCGGAGGTAGCGGTCCTACTGTTGGGTTGTTGCCCTCCTACGGCCTCCTCCACGTCTCCTGATGTACAGGTCTGTCTCCTGGTAGCGCCTCCATGCTCTGGACACTATGCTGACAGACACAGCAAACCTTCTTGCCACAGCTCGCATTGATGTGCCATCCTGGATGAGCTGCACTACCTGAGCCACTTGTGTGGGTTGTAGACTCCATCTCATGCTACCACTAGAGTGAAAGCACCGCCAGCATTCAAAAGTGACCAAAACATCAGCCAGGAACCACTCCTTTATTGGGGGTGTCTTGCCAATTGCCTATAATTTCCACCTGTTGTCTATTCCATTTGCACAACAGCATGTGAAATTTATTGTCAATCAGTGTTGCTTCCTAAGTGGACAGTTTGATTTCACAGAAGTGTGATTGACTTGGAGTTACATTGTGTTGTTTAAGTGTTCCCTTTATTTTTTTGAGCAGTGTATAAAAATCAAACTCATTAAATCACACATGCAAGATAGCAAATTAAAGCTACACTTGTTGTGAATCCAGCCAACATGTCAGATTTCAAAAAAGCTGTTCTGCTAAAGCAAACGATGCTATTATCTAAGGATAGCAGCTCCGTAAACAAAGAGAGAAACCATATTTCAACCCTGCAGGCGCGACACAAAACACAGAAAGAAAAATATAATTCATGCCTTACCTTTGACGAGCTTCTTTTGTTGGCACTCCAATATGTCCCATAAACATCACAAATGGTCCTTTTGTTCGATTAATTCCGTCGACATATATCCAAAATGTCCATTTATTTGGCGCGTTTGATCCAGAAAAACACCGGTTCCAACTTGCTCAACGTGACTACAAAATCTCAGGTATTTTTTTACGTAAATAATCAATAAAATTGAAGACGGGATGATCTGTGTTCAATACAGGAGGAAAACAAACAGTAGCTAGCTTTCTGGTCACGCGCCTTTATCTAACAGTACACTTCAAGTGACCCTCGTTCAAGATGGCCGTACTTCTTCATTACACAAAGGAATAACCTCAACCAATTTCTAAAGACTGTTGACATCCAGTGGAAGCGATAGGAACTGCAAGAAGGTCCCTTAGAAATCTGGATTCGCAATGAAAACCATTGAAAAGAGAGTGACCTCAAAATAATATGAATGGTTTGTCCTCTGGGTTTTGCCTGCTAAATAAGACATTTCAGTGTTTTCTATCCAAATCTACTAATAATATGCATATCTTATCTTCTGGGGATGAGTAGCAGGCAGTTGAATTTGGGCATGCATTTAATCCGGACGTGAAAATACTGCCCCGTCACCAAGAAGTTAACTGCAATGCTCGCTTTTGGTTTCTATAAGGCTAAAAACAATATTTTGTAATTTATTAACTTTGAAGGGCTCAAAATGTTTAAAATGTTAAAAAATGTACAGTACATCGTGATATTATATCGTTATCGTCCGGACAGTGGAAAATATCGTGATATGAATATAAGTTAATATCGCCCACCCTTAATTGAACTAAAGGAGAGAAGGGCGCAACCAATACTACTGTCTGTGCTGGTAGGACGGCTAGTATGGTTAGCTGGCTTTGTTAAGCGCAAGCCAAGTTAGCTATGCTTCGCAGCCTGGGCTAATAGCCTAGCTAGTTAGCACAATGCCAACCGGAAAAGGCGTGCGCTTTCTTTGTCTCTCGATGAACAAAGCATCTGTGTAGATAAGTCGTCAGTCTAGTCGACACAAAACAAGGGAATGTGGGTTGAACTCAACGAGCGAGGACAGCTAGCAATTCTAGCTTACCAAGTCGCAGTAGCTAGCCAAGTCGCAGTAGCTAACCATGTGACCCTTAACAGACATAGAACACAGCTGCAATAACATGTCGATTGCGACAATTTGTAACTTTC
This sequence comes from Oncorhynchus mykiss, assembly GCF_013265735.2. Classification (NCBI taxonomy): domain Eukaryota; kingdom Metazoa; phylum Chordata; class Actinopteri; order Salmoniformes; family Salmonidae; genus Oncorhynchus; species Oncorhynchus mykiss. The sequence goes on along the minus strand of NC_048572.1, from coordinate 51,010,695 downwards.
CAGACCCCAAAAAAAACAGACAGAATCCTGCTGCAGCATTACATATTTTTTTTCTCCCTCTAACAACAACAGTCGTCACTGATTGATGTGCTGCTCTGTTTATGGTATGGGAGCTAAATGTCTTGGTAAGTCAAGGTATTTAACAAACTTGAAAGTACTTTTTTTTAATTTTTTTTAGGAGATTGTTCTGCACTCAGGCAGCAGGCAGGCTGGGCGCAGCAACTCAAGATTATTTGATTGACAGTTCCGGCCTAGTGATGGATGTTAGTATTGCTTCAGTCCCCTTCAAACCCTATCCCAGTCTGCTGTCCCCACATGGTCCAGATGGCCACCATCGTTCCTGTTCCGAAGAAAAATAAGGTAACTGAACAAAATGACTATCGCCCCGCAGTACTCACTTCTGTCATCACAAAGTGCTATGAGAGACTAGTCAAGGATCATATCACATCCACCCTACCTGTCACCCTAGATCCAGTCCAATTTGCTTACCGCCCCAATAGGTCCACAGACAATGCAAACGCTATCATACTGCCCTATCCCATCTGGACAAGAGGACTGCCTATGTAAGAATGCTGTTCATTGACTACAGCTCTGCATTCAACACCATAGTACCCTCCAAACTCGTCATTAAGCTTGAGACGCTGGGTCTCGATCCCGCCCTGTGCAACTGGGTCCTGGACTTTGACGGGCCGCCCCCAGGTGGTGAAGGTAGGAAACATCTCCACCCCGCTGATCACAAGGGTTCGTTCACAGCCCCCTCCTGTACTCCCTTTTCACCCATGTCTGCGTGGCTATGCATGGTTCCAACTCAATCATCAAGTTTGCAGACGACACTACAGCGGTAGGCATGATTACCAACAACGACGAGACGGGCTACAGGGAGGAGCTAAGGGCCCTCGGAGTGTGGTGTCAGGAAAATAACCTCACACTCAATGTCAGCAAAACAAAAGAGATGATCGCACACTTAAGGAAACAGCAAAGGGAGCACCCCGCATCCACATCGATGAGACAGCAGTGGAGAAGGTAGAAGGTTAAGTTCCTCTGTGTACATATCACCGACAAACTGAAATGGTCATGCACACAGAGTGTGATGAAGGCACAATAGCGCCTCTTCAAACTCAGGAGTCTGAAAAGAAAATGGCTTGTCACCGAAAACCGTCACTAACTTCTACAGGTGCACAATTGAGAGCATCGTGTCGGGCTGTATCACCGCCTGGTACAGCAACTGCACTGCCCACAACTGCAGGGCTCTCCAGAGGGTGGTGCGGTCTACACAACACATCACCGGGGGCAAACTACTTGCCCTCCAGGACAATAACCAACCGAGACACTGCCTGTTCACCCCGCTTCCATCCAGAAGGCGAGGTCAGTACAGGTGAATCAAAGCTGAGACAGAGAGTGAAAAACAGCTTCTATCTCAAGGCCATCAGATTGTTAAACAGCCACCACTAGCACAGAGAAGCAGCGGCCTACCTACAGAGTTGATATCATTGGCCACTTTAATAAATGGAAAACTAGTCACTTTAATGTTTCCATATCTCATACGCATATACTGTATCCTTCACTATCTATTCTTTACCATCTATTGGATCTTAGCTGCTCTGTCACTGCTCATCCATATATTTTATACTTATATTCTTATTCCATTCCTTTACTATTATTGTATTAGGTTTTGTTGTGGAACTTGTTAGATATTACCTGTTAGATACTGCTGCACTGTTGGATCTAGAAGCATAAGCATTTCGCTACACTCGCTACACTTTGAGAAGCCTCATTCCTTTACAGACAAGTAAAATGCTGGTTCATATATTCAGAGGTTTCGTGTCCACATTAAAATGTTTGCCTACCTGTACAGACAAACCTGTCGTAGCCGAGGCGCACTCAAGGGGACACATTCCATTGTGTGTGAAAAGGTTAAATTGATAAAGGCTACCAGTAGCCTACTGTAATTTCATATTATGAGACAAAAACAAATAGTTGGGTACCCCGTGCTTGCAAGACTGGCCTGAAGACACCCCTGTAGCCCAGCGACATCGTGCTATGAATAGGCTAAGGTATCCTACACGCAACTGACTGAATACCAAATGCACACTTGCATCATTAGCAAAGAGACAGAGCAGGCAGACAGCGCAAAGGAGAGAGGGGAGGGGCAGGCAGAAGCGTGTTCATACATTTTGGTAACACCGTACCCAAAGCGGCCGAGCATGTGCGCAAATTGGTGTTTGGGGACAATCTAACGCGATCACGACACGCAGGTTGAAATATCAAAACAAACTCAACCAAATATATTAATTTGGGGACAGGTCGAAAAGTATTAAACATTTATGGCAATTTAGCTAGCTAGTGTGCAGTTGCTAGCTAATTTGTCCTAGGATATAAACTTTAAGTTATTTTACCTGAAATGCACAAGGTCCTCTACTCCGACAATTAATCTACACAAAAACGGTCAACCGAATCGTTTCTAGTCAGTTCTCCTCCTTCCAGGCTTTTTCTTCTTTGGACGTTATATGGTGATTGGCATCTAACTTTCAAAGTTACCATGACCGACCGAACTCAGTTCATCGATCAGCTTCTATAAACCAAATGAGGAGATGGGAGAGGCAGGACCACATCAACAACAAACTAGGTCCAAACACACCAAGACAGTCGTGAAGAGGGAACGACAAAGCCTATTCCCCCTCAGGAAACTAAAAAGATTTGTCATGGGTCCTGAGATCCTCAAAAGGTTCTACAGCTGCAACAGAGGGCATCCTGACCGGTTGCATCACTGCCTGGTACGGCAATAGCTCGGCCTCCGACCGCAAGGCACTTCAGAGGGTAGTGCGTACGGCCCAGTACATCACTGGGGCAAAGCTGCCTGCCATCCAGGACCTCGACACCAGGCGGTGTCAGAGGAAGGCCCTAAAAATTGTCAAAGACCCCAGCCACCCCAGTCATAGACTGTTCTCTCTACTACCGCATGGCAAGCGGATTCACAAATAGAACTGGCTTCTATTTTAGAGCTTGGCAACGCAGACGCTCGTTGGCACACACGAGCAGTGTGGGTGCAATAATTGAATAACATGTTAACATTTATTTTGCAATGCGAGCGCACGCGACAAGCGGTGTTGTCAGCATGTAATATAACAGTTTTTTTGGTTAGGGATTTTTCTTAACTTTAAGGATCCCAACTTAATTTAAATATTCACACCCTTAGTGCCAAACATATCAAACGCATAGCAACAACGCATAACTACGTTCCATTCATTCCATTACAATGAGCATGTCCTCCTTTAGCTCCTCCCACCAGCCTCCTTTACACACACACACACACACACACACACAATACTATTATTCATTGCCATGTTTACAAAGAAACAACATCACAATGACAATATGTGCCCTGGTCCCACTCACCCTCTTTTCCTTTGAATCTCTCCTGATCGTATCGGTTATAGGCAGCTGGCACAGGTTGCTTGTTCCTTATGGACTGGTCCTTGAGGGGAGGCAAGACGTCACACTTAAAACACAGGTCATTTTCAATTAATGATCTGCATATTGAGACTATTATAATGTAGTGGTAATACTCCGCTCAACCCTGCTTCGACAGGTTACATACTAATTTTTATGGAGAAGCACCAAGTTCATTTCACGCTTCATTTCTTTTAGAAATTACAACAGGGAGGTGAGGTACTCAAAGATGATATGGAATTCCTCAGCAAGAGCCTTTACTGGCTATGGATTTCATTCTCAATAATGCATTGGCTTGATTCTTCGGTTGCAAACGTGCGTATCCAAAATCAAATCTATGGTGGTACGTCTACAGCGTGCATTAAATTAAACATGTTCCTTACCACCAGGGTGGTGTTCTGTGCTGGCCTCTGCTCAGGGGCGCGCCCCTCCTCCCTGGCCTTCACCGATTGCAGGATGGCAAAGATGTTTTTGGAGAAGTTCTGCATGAGCAAAAGATTTATAAGCGCAGTGTAAAGTAGGCGAGACATCACTCCAAAGAAAAGGCTTTGATGTGTGGATCAAAGCTACAACGGACCCTTTTCTGTGCACATTGTGCAGTGACATGTGTAAAGCGAGCACCATAAACAAATCCATTGAGCTTCCTCTACCCAAAAATGTCCTAAACTCAAATGTATATAAATCAAGAGGTATTAATAATTGGGGAGATTCGTCCACAGAATAGTTTTTTTTTTTTATACCTAGATTCTGATACATGGAGGTTTTCTGCAAAATGTGTAATCTCAGACATCACTTATTAACACAGCAGCAGATCTCACCACCAAATCAAAAAACACATTTCCCTTGTGGCGATGCTGCCACCTGCAGGCATAAAATAACAAGTTTTAAACAAAAGGTTTTTGATCAGCTATGGATAAGGATCATCATCCCCACCCTTCAAGGCCAATTTTGTGCTATGGTTACCCGAGGGTAAAGCCTACATGGAGTGTGACACTTCCCATGTGGCCGGCTTCCTCCTCATAATGTCATGAAATGACAGCATCCCTAAATGACAGAATGACCCCTCCCCCCCAGTCATTGCCAGTCTAGTCTAGGGGTTAACCTCTGACCTTTCCAGTGCTCTGTAGGATGGTGGTCCTGGTCCTCCACACGCGCTCCCTGCTGACAATGTCCCTGGTCACGTCCACCTCAGCGTCCACAAAGCTCCTCTGCTTCAGGGTGATGTCCTCATCCAGGTCTGTCTTAATGGTGGAGCGTTTCTTTGCCATGATCTTGGCTTTGATGGCGGCGATCTTCTCCACTGACATAGCCTCGGACAGTGACCTGGGGGGGGGGGGGGGGTAGAGATTATTTCAGCTAACACTTATTTCACTAGGTGAGCTGAAAGGAACACGTTATCATTTAGCTTCTTACTAAAATGATGAAAAGCTAAGTTGTCATTGAGTAGAGGTTCATGTCCGAGGTTGATTGAGCAGCAATGCGATTAAATAATGCACCATTTTGAGAATAAAGCAAGGTTCCTGGTTTGTGTTCATGTCTGCTAACCGCTCTCATTGGGATTTGTTAGCTAGTATCTTAAAACCTGTGTGCAGCAATGGTGGCTTATTGATAATTGCCCCCTTTTGTAACTAGGGAACTCAATGAATGTGTCTTCATACCTATCCTAATGCTAGTCATAAGAAAGTGAGACTGCTCCGCTAAAGTCAACGACCCAACATTACCAACTTCTTTCATCCATTGCTAAGGACCTCTCTTTTTTATCCATGTACATTTTAATAGCAATTCAGCTATTAGAACTGAATGGACGGGAAAAGCACCGAAATACCTGATCTGGTCAGTTTGCACAATGCCCTCTTTGTGGCCCTCCAGTCGAGCAGCCAAACGCTCCTTGTCCAGACGCACTCGTTCCTCATCCTAGAGAACGCCAAAATGTTATAGAATGTTAAAATGCTCCGTTTTCTATGGCAAGACTTGAAAATGGCTGTCTAGCAATGATCAACAACCAACTCGACAGAACTTGAAGAATATTTTAAAGAATAATGCGCAAAAACTGTACAACCACCGGTGGGCAAAGCTCCTTGACTTACTCAGAAAGACTCACAGCTGTTGTCTCTGCCGAAGGTGACTAACATATTGACTCAGGGGGTTGAATACTTACCTAATTAAGATTTTTGTGATATATATATATATATATATATCTATATATATAAAAAAATACTCTGTCAAAGTGGAAGTAAAATTAACATTCCTAAAAAAATATTTTTTACAAATGTTTTTCTTCCACCTTGACAAGAGTATTTTGTATAGTTAAATCCCACTTTGTAGCCAAATTAGGAAAAGGTCTCTGGCCTTTTGTTAAACAGGATTTCTATTGAGCTGAAGAGTCAGAACGTTGCAGGTTAAATAAAAAATATTATTCACCTCTATCCTTGGTTTTTTGGCTTCAGATGACACCTCGTCTGCTGCTCGTTTGACTGAGGATGCAAAAAAAATGAATAATTAGCCAACTACGCAATACCTTTTCAATATCTCAAATGACTTTCTACTTCGCTGTGTCTCACCAAACTGATTGCATAAGTGCAACAAGCCAATGGCGTACAAATTGCATATTAGGCCTCACAGCATGGACTGTGGATATATCCGATAAGAGAAAATATTTCCTAATATGCATGGATTAAAATCATCCAGTCAATCAATGGAAGAGCATCCAAAATGCTTAAACCGTACCTTGTGTTGGCCTTTGCAAACCAATCTCTATAGGGGCACTTCTGTCGATACTTGTTGAAGTAGCTGTGAAGGGGAAATCAAAAGGGGAATATGTTTTAGTACAGTGATTTCAATGGAATCAACACGTGTATTCATTTTACTAGTTAGGTTTCCATCTAATTGGAGACATTTTCATGCAAATATTTTAAAATCGGCATGAATAATTCTCAATTCATACTTACAACTTTCTCCATTGAGATATGAAAGCAAGCCCTTTCGATCAGGTCTTCTGACAACTGGAATGTTCTCGGTCTAGGGTGATCATAAAATCACGTAAATCACGATGAAATAGAACAAAATTGACAAAGGTCACTATAAATCTTCCGACAACAGCCAATAGGCCAATGGCAACACCAGGTTAGAAGACATGACATTCATTTCAGCATCAGGCAACACATTCTAACTAAGAAGCTTTTGGAATGAGGATAGAAATGTACTTACTGCAGCCCTTCGCACATAGGATGGATGAGGGAGATGCACATTGTTGAGCAGGAACAGGATGGAGTCCAGAGTATAGTACTCTTTCGGCTGACCCTCCTTCCCAGTTCTGAAAATGGAAGGTGAAAATTACCATCAGCTCAGAACAGCAGTTTTGTCCACAGTTGTTAAAGAAAAATCGATCGTGGCCCCCTCTTATGGAACTAATCTGGAATTTAGGCACAATGCATATATTAATAGCTATTTGTTTTTTTAATGTTCTAAATCCTGTATTTTGTTAATGACATTACACACAAATTGTGACCAGGGCAACCATGTCACAGCTCTTCAATTACACTTCCAACAACTGGTCCAACTTGCTTGGTTCAGGTGCATGAGGTAAATTAAGGGATGGTCCAACTATTACATTTATTATGGCCTGAAAGACTGTTGGTTCTGCAAAAAAACTGGAAATACAGTAGGTAGCTTGCAAGCAAAAGTAGATTGTTATCTAGCTACAAACTCTACTAGCCAACTTAGTTACCTGACTTGCACATAACATCAAGGTAAATGTCTACCTGGGCAGGCTAGAAATGTCAAACAGTGACATTTATGGTCACGTGCAGAAATCAATAATAGCTAGCTAACTGGCTAGCTAATCGATCGTGGACAGATTCTCACATACAATTGTACTTCTGGATTACTAGTTAACGTTACCTAGCTACTGTTAGCTGACTAAACCTGGTGGGTTTGCATTGTATGCGAGACAGCTGGCTTACGACAACGTTGCCTGGCATGGTTCTGTTAGCTAGGAAGCTAACCATTGCTAGCTACACGAACCATAACAGTATACAGTTGAATAAGCAAGTTAGTTAGCTTGAAATTAGACGGTTAACGTAATAGTTCAACCCCAAAACGAACAGTAAAAACAAGCTGCATGTGCGATCTTTCAGTGCAATTAGTCGCACCTTACAAACAGCAAGAAAAGTTTTGGCAACACAGCAGTGGCTAGCAGCTAACTAACGTTACTCATTAGCTCGCTACAACAGGCCAATTGAAGAGTTATTTACCAATTTATAAACTAAATGAACATACCCCCAAATGACATAGTTAGTCTTGACATTTTTAGGCCAAGAGAACTCTCCAAAGATAACTTCGTCTCCTTTAGCGACGATTTCTTTTTTCTGGATGTTGTACAGGCGAAGAACACTCAACACGTCCGCCATCTTCACTTGTCTTCATGTAGCTATGATTGCAAGGCCTCCAGTCACCTATCAACAGAATACAATGTGGTCTCACTGAATGCCTGATTCCAAAATCCAGTTGTATTTATGTTCAATGTCAATTGATAAACCTAGCCTGAAAACAAACTGCATTACACATATTTTGACTGATCCCTCTATGTACACACACACATTCAAAACGTGTATTTAATTCATGCCCATTAACGTTATACCTCAAAGTTTGAGATGCACTAATATCTGCAGTAACAATGTAAGTAACGTTACCCTCATAACATATTTTCTTTGTTTTCTCTGTACAAATAAAGTACAATTTATAGTAAACACTACTATTATTAAGGTTGGCATTGACACTATGGCTGCTGTAAATGGCTAACCCATTCATGGATGCTGATTTAGCAGGGGGAAGTTTTGTAAGAGCCCAACGACACTCGTTCTGAATGTTACAAACTCATAGCTTGCGGTACGGACTTGAAAACATAAGACCTTATCTTTCATATCAGCTAGAAATAATTTTCTAAATACAAAAGGTTCAATTACAACACACCTTTACATGGGGATGAAGTGGAGTTCATCAACTGGAGGCACACACAGCATGTTTCTAAATGTTAAAACAGTGTTGGAATTGTAGTTCACACCCAGCCAACCGTACCCGCTGAAAACCCTTGAAGGGTTTTCGAGAGCTAGTAAATGGAGAAAAAAAACGTACATTTCATTGATTGTATCACAGCATGGTACGGCAACTGCACCGCCCTCAACCGCAAGGCTCTCCAGAGGGTGGTTCGGTCTGCACAACGCATCACCGGGGGCAAACTACCTGACCTCCATGACACATACAACACCGGATGTCACAGGAAGGCCAAAAATATGTGTATAGTCACTGTAAACAGACTTTTTCTATTGTGTTATTGACTACACGTTTGTTTATTCCATGTGTGACTCTGTGTTGTTGTTTGTGTCACACTGCTTTGCTTTATCTTGGCCAGGTCGCAGTTGTAAATGAGAACGTGTTCTCAACTGGCCTACCTGGTTAAATAAAGGTGAAATTTAAAAAAAAATGAAAAATAAAAAAAGATCCTCAAGGACAACAACCACCCGAGCCACTGCCTGTTCACTCCGTTATCATCCAGAAGGCGAGGTCAGTACAGGTGCATCAAAGCAGGGACCAAGAGATAGAAGCTGTTTTTCAATCTCAAAGCCATCAGACGGTTAAATAGCCATCACTAACTCAGTGAGGCTGCTGCCTACACTGAGACTCAATCACTGGTCAGTTTTAATAATGTTACATATTTTACATTACTCATATCGCATGTATATACACTTTACTGAGACCCAATCACTGGAAACTTTAATAAATTGATCATTAGTCACTTTAAACAATGCCACTTTAAATATTGCCACTTTAATAATGTTTACATATCTTACATTACTCATATCACATGTATATACTGTATTTTATACCATCTACTGCACCTTGCCTATGCCGCTCGGCTATCGCTCATCCATATACTTATATGTACATATTCTCATTCACCCCTTTAGATTTGTGTGTATTAGGTAGTTGTTGGGGAATTGTTAGATTACTTGTTAGATATTACGGCACTGTTGGAACTAGAAGCACAAGCATTTCGCTACAAATCGCATTAACATCTGCTAACCATGTGTATAACATCTGCTAACCATGTGTATGTCACCAATACAAAATTTGATTTGATTTATAGTACCTTGTTTTGACCTTCAAAAACTGATACCACTTGGGAAAAAAAGCCATTGGTATGCAAAAAGTGCATTCGGAAAGTATTCAGACCCCTCAACTTTTTCCACTTTGTTACGATACAGCAAAATTATTTTTACTTATCAATCAACACACAATTCCCCATAATGACTAAGCGAAAACAGTTTTGACATTTTTGCAAATGCATTACAAATAAAAACAGATACCTTATTTACATAAGTATTCAGACCCTTTGCTATGAGACTTGAAATGTAGCTCAGGTGCATCCTCTTTCCATTGATCATCCTTGAGATGTTTCTACAACTTGGAGTCCACCTGTGGTAAATTCAATTGATTGGACATGATTTGGAAAGGCAAACACCTGTCTATATAAGGTCCCACAGTTGACAGTGCATGTCAGAGCAAAAACCAAGCCATGAGGTCGAAATAATTGTCCGTAGCGCTCTGAGACAGGATTGTGTCGAGGCACAGATCTGGTGAAGGGTACCAAAACATTTCTGCAGCATTGAAGGTCCCCAAGAACACAGTGGCCTCCATCATTCTAAAAGGGAAGAAGTTTGGAACCACCAAGACTCTTCCTAGAGCTGGCCGCCCGGCCAAACTGAACAATCGGGGGAGAAGGGCCTTTGCACCAAGGATATTCTATCATGAGTTTGATCTCATCAGAAATATAAATTTTTACAATTTAAAAAAAAAACACTTGCTATCAAACAAAACTAGTTGGTTAGTCTGAGTATAGTGGTCAGACCATTTGAGTAAGACAGAAACAGTCCAAGGGCCCCGTCATTACACTTCTCGATAAGATCAGTTCTAGATTTTCACAGAACATCCAATAACTGACTTTCATTGGCTTTCTCAGACGCTCGGTGCCTCACTTCTTATCGAGTTCTCCAGTTTAACTGTACTAATTTACAATGCTACATACAGGGGGACACACTTCAAAAGACCATTGGTCCTTCTCTCAGCACATATAAAAGCTGCAGGCTAAAGTTACATCTAGATTTGGTTTCCTCTATCGTAATCGCTCCTCTTTCACCCCAGCTGCCAAACTAACCCTGATTCAGATGATCATCCTACCCATGCTAGATTACGGAGATGTAATTTATAGATCGGCAGGTAAGGGTGCTCTCGAGCGGCTAGATGTTCTTTACCATCAGATTTGCCACGAATGCTCCTTATAGGACACATCACTGCACTCTATACTCCTCTGTAAACGGATCATCTCTGTATACTCGTCGCAAGACCCACTGATTGATGCTTATTTATAAAACCCTCTTAGTCCCCATTTCCCCCTATCTGAGATATCTACTGCAGCCGTCATCCTCCACATGCAACGCCAGTCTCTTCCTGTTAAAGGTCCCCAAAGCTAACACATTCGAGTCGCTCATCTTTTCAGTTCGCTACAAACACAAAGACTCAATCACGGACACTCTTACTGACAGTTGTGGCTGCTTTGATTGATGTATTGTTGTCTCTAACTTCTTGCCTTTTGTGCGGTTGTCTTTGCCCAATAATGTTTGTACCATGTTTTGTGCTGCTGTCATGCTGCGGACATGCTGTTGTCATGTGTTGCTGCCTTGCTATGTTGTTGTCTTAGGTCTCTCTTTATGTGGTGTTGTGTTGTCTCTCTTGTCGTGATGTGTGTTTTGTCCTATATTTTAAATACATTTTCTTTTCTTTTTTTAACCCCAGCTCCCGTCCTGGCAGGAGGCGTTTGCCTTTTGGTAGGCCGTCATTGTAAATAAGAATTTGTTCTTAATTGGCGTGCATAGTTACATACAATTTTTAAATAAGGTACCAACATTTTATTTATTTTTTTATCGCTTTAACATATCATAGTAGTAATGTACTGTACAGTGATCCCCTCCAACAGAAACCTACAATGGAACTATTGCCCATTACAAGATACAGGTCTCTTACACCACCGCTCCTCAATTTAAAGGAAACATCTTGAATAATCGTGAATAGTCTTTCCATGTAATGTCTACCATTATTTATTCTTGAAAAAAAGCATTGTTATACCATAAGAGTACTGTACGCATTAAAGGAATGATTCACCCATTTTTAATTGCACAAATACAATTTGACATAAAAAAAATGGGTGAATCTTTACTTTAATATCCATTCTTGTAGTGTGATATATATGTAGTCGCATATCATGATATCGTTTTAGGTCTCCTTTACCAACTTTAAGATAATAACCGAATACACGTTTCCACAATTTGATTGAACCTGCTGGACGCATCTTCATTTCACTCATGATTACAATAAAAAACAGTATTGTAAATTTCAATATCTTTTAGAATTTCTGTTCTCCAGGGCACTTTGTGCGTCATTGCGAGCCAAGTCAATTTCAGTCTTTCCACCATTTCTATCAATGTTTGTATTTCTTTGTACGGTCCAGAATTTGTTCGAAGATCAGGATAAGGTTACGGATGACGTCCACGGTTCCCAAGTCAAAGCCCTAGAGGTCGAGCATGCCCCTGTCCTCAGCAGGGGCGGCGATGGAGTGGCCTTTGAGGTCAGCCCGCACACTATCAGTTTGGAAAAGCTACCTATTTTCTACCAAAAACAAAACACAATAGAGGCATGATGAATAACAATGATTTGAATAACGCTGATTATAGTTGTAGATGAGACAAAACATTTGGCAACTCTACAACTACTTTGATAACCAGTGTTGTTCCATGTCATTTCAGTAAGTCATGACACCCACCATCTCAGATTGTTCTGAAATAGTTCCATTAATTAGAAACAGATATTTTATTATTTTGTTGAAAGACGTTTTGAACTCTGAGAAATTAATTTGCACCCAAATGGGCCATTTAAATGTTTTGGATTCAGTTAGTCAAATATAGTACCAAACATCCGATTTGCACAAAAACCTCAACCATGGTTAAGATGTGAGGAATCCAAATAAATGGTCAAACACCACCCACGGACCACCCAAACCCCACACCAATGGCCAGTATACAGTATCAGATCTCTGTTTGACAAGTTGTGACTTGGGAGTATTGTTTATTCATACTATGTAATGCATTCTCAGTAGGGGTGTAACGGTACACATATTCGTACTGAACGGGGACCTCGGTTCAGTTCACATTCTAAACCAAAATGAATACATAAAAAAATATACTGTATATATTTACAAAATAAAAACATTATGCCTATAGTTTATGCCTACGCTGCAGCCCATCACATTACCCTTGTAGACCTATGCCTCGAGCAAATCTGAGCTGAAAAAAAATATTCAGGCCTATGTGCACGTTGTAATAGGAGACATAGGAGCACGTGGAATAATGATTATAATAATAATCATATAATAATCAATAATCAATTATTGAATAATAATCAATAATAATGATTATTCCACGTGGAATAATGATTATGATTGTGTTTTCACATGCAAAAGTGATTGCCTTTGATTTAAAAAACACCTTACCTTTCTTCCCAATGAAAACTAATTTGAAAATTCAAACATTTATGGGAAAGAGAGGTTTCTGGATGATGCACCATGTTGCCTTGTTGACATTCGATTTGAGAAGGTCGCTCTACCCTCATTGTTTTTGCCCATTCATGTCACGTGCCAACGATCGGTGCCCTGTGGCTCAGCAGAATCGAATCTGCCCAGTGGCAGCCCATCACATTACCCTGGAGTGGGAGGACGATGTACCATGCTACAGCCATGCCCCCTTTATGAAAGTCACAAGCAGGGCTTGACATTAACATTTTTAGACTTGTCTTTTGGACATGTAGGACCGAATACTTTATTTATTTATTATTTTAATTAAACTTTTTTTTAAAGTATTATTATTATTTATTTTTTTACTTGTCCGAAAGCTGAAGTAACTTGTCCAAACAACAACAATAAAAAAGATCCGTTAACACCATAGGTCAAAACTGAAAATCAGTGTACATAGGAGGGATCGATTATTGCTACTCCCTTGTACCCGCTTGATGAATTAAGGTCACTAATTAGTAAGTCAAGTCTTAATTGAAAGGAAAAAACAGCAGACACTAGACCCTTCATGGAATGAGTTTGACATCCCTGCCATAGACAATGTTATCGCACTAACAGCCATCCCAAATAATGTACCAAAAAGTAACACATTAAATAAAAATACTTCTACGCATTTGGCTGGAATGCTACTAGAGGGATGAGAGGCATCATGACATTGACAAAATATATTTAGTGGAGGCAAATCTTTTCAAATAGCCTATTCCATTCTGGTGGAGTGACAGTCAACAGGCCTGGCTGGCTGTGTGTTCTGTGATGGGTTGTAAATCATCATGAACTGGAGAATTATAAACTAATTCAAAATGTTTCCCACATCCTCCTCTCTTGTTAGTCCTAGGCTACTATATGCATTGTAGGTGGGTTGCACATTGCTAGAATAATAAAAGGAATAGGCCTAGGCCAACTACTCATTTATTTCATAAGACTTCCTCAGTTGTAGCCTCAACTCTTTTGACTTTTGATTTTTCCATCTTGGTATTGTATGCTCAATTTCACTTCGTGTGGCCTAAAATATGTAATTCAAAATAAATCTGTGAATGAGAATAGCAGACTCCAACTTCCATAATTATTCCCATTTAAAAGCTGAAACTTTAGGACAAAACACTATTAGAAGTTTGGAAAATACTCAGAACTTTAATGTCTTAATGCTTTTATCATATTTCAGTTAGTATGGCTAGTATGGCTATTGGTCATTTTTTTCCCCCTGACCTCACATGCATACTTTCTGTCTATTAATGCTTTGCTCCACTGTTTGTTAAAATTTATCATTAGATTTGTATATATTGCTATTGTTTGTTTTTTTCTCTCATTATTACCTTAGATCCCATGTTTTGGGGTTATTCAAAAACAACTTACCTTTGAGATATCGAACAGAGTTCTAGGATTCATTCATCTGTTTGATAATGAAATTACACAGCTGGAGAAATCTAGCATGCATTAAAATGAAAGAGTGGTTTAATAGGTCAAGTCATATTCGTATCAAATTAAGAGAAAATAGAACATTTGGGCTTCTTCAGCATGACACCTGCGCGTGTCCGCTATAAAAAAAATATATATACACTTTGGTTGTTGATTCCAGATTGTCAGATATTCGAGAGTTAAAATAAAATAATTATCCGAATAGGTATTTTGTGCTGCTTTGGTAAGATTCTCCTGCTTTATGAAAATACAACATATTTATTGAAATAGGCTATAGTAAATAGCAATATAAGCAATTTTACTCAGAATCTCAAACATGCACTGCGTCAGCACAGCTGCCTGATCCAATTCTGATCGGAGTAATTGTTTGAGAGTGATTAATGCATCACAAATTGTATTTACGACTTCACAACTGGTAAACTCCCACATGGTTACAAAAACGCAGCATCAGAGTGGAAATGTAAGAGTCCCAGCATAAAGTCCTGTCACAACAGACAATGCCAGGAACATTGTGAATGACATTTAATTTTCCCACTGTACCGAAACGCAAACTGTTACAACCCCAATTCTTAGTAAATTTGGTGATGGTATGTTGTGTGATTAGTGACACTTACCATTAAACCTAACCCAATACAAAAGCCTTTACTGTGTGTGTTTGGGACTTTTACCATTGAAAACCCTTAGAGACCATAACATTGAAACCAATAGAACTGCTGTAGCCTAGTAGTTTGCTTCTTCACCAAACACACAGGGGTGGTTTTCTGGACACAGATTAAGCCTAAGAGAAGGACAAACTCAACTTTTTTCATGGAGGACTGGCTTGATGTTACGATCTTGATAATGGATGGACCAAGGCACAGCGTTGTGTAGAGTTCTACATCTTTATTACGGTGAAACTTCAAAAAATAAAACAAATAAACCAAAAAAAAAAAACGTGACATCAGCATTGCAACTAGCACAAGCACAAACAATATCCCACAACCCAGGTGGGAACAATGGAGAACTTAAGTATGATCCCCAATTAGAGACAATGATAATCAGCTGCCTCTAATTGGGAACCATACCAAGTACACCAACATAGAAATAGGAAAACTAGAACACCCCCCTGGTCACGCCCTGACCTACAACACCATAGAGAACCAAGGGCTCTCTATGGTCAGGGCGTGACACTTGAATTGTGGATGACCACAACGTCTTTTCATCATGAGCAAAAGCTATTGGTTTTCTACCCAAAGTTCCAAAGAAAATGTTGTGATACATTTGATAAACACGACACCATCATTAAAAAAATAAAATGGCAGTAGCAGGATCTCTCTAAACAGGAAAAAATAAAATAATGATTTACTCTGACTAGATTACATAGCATGAATAAACAATACTCCAAGTCACAGCTTCATACAACTTTTCAAACAGAGAGAACTGATACTATATACTGACCAATTGGGGTGGGTATGTGTCGTTTTATAATTTATTTGGATTCCTCATATTTTAATAATTGCTAAGCTATTTTCGTGGAAATCAGATGTTGCATACTATATTTATTGTATATTATATGAATCCTACATTGAAATTGCCAATTTGGGTGAAATCAATTTGCATAATTTCTCAGTGCAAATTATATTTCAACAAAATGTTGTAGAAATGCTTTCTTATGTTTCTAACTACAGAAACAATTTCAGAACAATCTGCGTTGGTGAGTGTCGAAATCCTCTTTCTTGTGCTTTGAGGAGGAACGACCCCAGAATGTACTTGACCAAGCTGCACATAATGACACAGATAAGGTGCATGACACAAACATGATTGAATTGTGATTAAAGAGTAGTTAGTAGCGTAGTCACATGTAATTAAAAAATATATTCCATGTGAAATGGTATCTGTGCAAGTGTTTTCCAAAAGTCTATTTTTCAATCAATGCAGCACAGGTTGGCATTGACAGAGCAGTGGGGGTAAGACAGTGGTACACCACATAATCATTCTCTGAGGATTACCTTGATGCATCCAACTTACATGTCTGTACATCCTCAGACACTCCGCCGGGTTGGCCGTGCCAGCAGGCGCTGTTGGTGAATATGATGAACATGTTCACAGTGATCCCTTTCTCCGAAGCCCACAGAATGGGGAGAGCAGTCTGTATAGCCACTGGTTATCTGTGAACAGATCAATGACGCAGCGGTAAGCTATGACCCACAGTCATAGCACTTACACAACGTCATGTTTTATCAAAGAAATGGGCCATGTTCAGTCGGGCTCGGCAGCAAAACGTTTGAAAACAGAAATGAGCTTTTCTTATTGGACCAAGTCCGATAAGTTCCTCCCTGTTTCAGTCCATTATCTTCAGTTTGGTTCCCTTATGGACATGACCCTGGTTTCAGACAGTGTGACTAGTTGGCAAGCAAGCAGGTTTTTGCATGTAAAACAATGTGCGTTTCGAGATGCACATTTTGTAGTGTGACACTTAATGTCTGTACCTTGACCAGCTTAGCTGTTACTTCACGAAGAGACATGTCGGCTGAGATTGTGCAAGGAACTATAGCTCCCTCAGAGTGTCTCTGCCTCCATCCGCACAAGAACCTGTAACAGACACAACCAACTTGGTACATGTTAAAATACTCCCTCTCTAAAATGCCTGGAATGGTCATTACAATTTTACATGACATGTACTCATAACAGAGCATGCATGGAATGCCTGTGCCCTCTTGAGATGGTGGCATGTGGGGAGAGATGTGGCAGGAACCCACGGAATCTCTCAACAGACCCTTTCTTTGACCTTAGCAGAAAGCAGCAAGTGAATGAATCCCAGTTCATTGAGCGTGAGAGACAGCAGGTAGGTATGTCTCACCTTTTTTAAACTCTGGATCATCTCGCAAACCGCTACCACATCTGACCTTCCTGGTTAGAGGACTTGGTCTGGTGTCATCTTACCCATGACTCTTAGCACTGATGCCATGGGCATCTCCATTAACAATGTTTTCCATACCTACAGAGAAGAAAAGGCATCATACAATCAGAAGACCAAAAAACAACCTGCAATCTTATCCCAAAAAAGTAATGAGAATGTCTTGAGACCCTAATATGAAAAAGTGATAGTTCCATAATGCTGAAATGATATGGTGCTTATCTTTCCCATTCATCTAAAATAAATATATTTAAAAAAAACACCTAGCGGGGAGGAGAACTTCTCAACATCTGACCAACTTTAATTTGGAGTGAATTACACCTTATAAGAGTTGGTTAACTAAGTTGGTTGGTGCACACTGCCCACCTCTTTGGACTTCAGGTGGTCGGTCTGTCAGTAGTTGTTCCCGCTCCAGCCTGTGCTCCTTTATCAGATGGGCGACCTCTATCTCGTCAGTAGTGTTTTTGACCTTCTAAACCGCTTCCACGTACGACAGGACTTTGACCACCCCCTCAGAGTTCTCCTTGTCGCCGAATGCCTTTTTATGAGAGTACAGTACGTCGGACAAAATTTCATGACAGGTCTAATGGAAACAGAACTCGTTTCCGTAAACTTTACAAATGTAGACAAAACAAAATGCGCTCGGAAAGGTGGGATCTTTTTGTGTCTGTAAAATGTATTATGCGAGAAATGTCAGTGGAAACGCTTTAATACGCAAGTATTGATATAAATCCATCATATCGAAGTAAACGTCAATGACGTGGCCCTCCCACTATGAGTCAGGAAAGCATGCAGTTTATTAGGCTACAAATAAAATAAATTAGGAACTTCACAGGGTGGTGAAAGTGTAAGGTGATGAGCTTGATGCTCCTTTCCAATAAATATTGAGGGTCTTATTCTGCTGACATGACAAAAAAATAATATTGCTCTTTTGTCCATAATAACCTCATCATGGTAGGCTATACATGCGCTCTAGCCAACAGCGTGAAGATAACGATGGTAAAAGTTACTCACCATGCCTTTTTCGTGTTTTTTTTGTGTGATTTGAGAGAGTTTCTTGCTGTGGTATCTTATCACCACACACAGTTGCTTTTTGGTTGTGACATCACTAATTTCATCATTAATCAATGAGTAAGACTCATTCCCAATGTCCTTTAGTTCCTCATGCACCGCAGGTCCTATAAACTGCATTGATGAGCGCTGTGCATTTTGTTCTGTGGATACTGTTGAAGATAATGTCTTCAACAACACATCCCAGGTGATCAACAGTTGCAATGCTGGAGTGGCATGCAATGTGTAGCCATCAATAACTCTGATTGTTTAACTGTGTTATTCTCTCTTACAAATGCAGTTCCTGTGTCATATTCTTGCATTAGAAAATGGAGCAGCGTTTTTCTTGTTTCTCCATTTGTTAATGAGAAATAAGATCGGCGTGGTGGGCTCTCATTTCTGATTTGCAATACCGACAGTAAGCTTTCCTGTCATCTCCTGGGATGCTCTTAATCAATTACATTATAACCCGTTCTCTTTCCCAGCCTTTGCAATATTTTACCTGCCATTCTGACAGTAGAATCGTGTCTAGCCAGTAAACTAGCGTATCAAATCGGTTCGTTCCTCTGTCCTCTGACTTCAACTTTCTGGCCATACATACCCAGAGAGAAAGCACATTGTTCGATCCTCTCTCTGAAACTGTTTGTGTATTTCTCCGTGTCTCTCCCTTTCTGTGTTGGCTGTCATGATTGGTAGGACTGGGGGCGGTCAGGACACAAAGAATGAAGCAAAGAAGAAGTATGTAGTTTGCTACAGGGAGAAGTATGTAGCTAGCTACCTAGGGCTGCTGTTTGTTGTTGAATCTCACGTCACTGAGATGTGCGCTCGTGCTGCTCTTCTCGGACGTGACTCAGCTGAGCTGCCTGCTGCAGCAGAAGCGCTCTCTGTCTGCTAAGTTTCTAACATTTATGGTTGAGATTGAATGAATATAACTACGCACCTTATGAATTTTATTAACACTCATGCATGAAGCAGATGTTAGTAATGCGTTGGTATGACGACATGTTAGGTACACGCAGACGTTGGTAAGGCTTTGGTGTCATGTTAGTCAGACGTTCAAAGGTAGACGACAGCCACACGGTGGTACGGTTGCCTAGGCTTAATTCTGGCACTCCGGTCCGTCCCTCCCTTCCAACGACGGTATATGAAGTGCCTTCCCCGCACCACTCCCTCACTTAACAGCAGCAGCCTACCTCACTACCTGATAGTCAGCAGCAGCAGGTCACAGTGAAATGAATAGATAACACAAAAAGTGAAATGCTATGGAGTCCGCAGTGCAATTTAGAAGTAGCTCAAAAACCTACAACTCGCAACCAATACATTTTCACCCGCGGCATTGTTTTCAAAGTAGCCAATTCCCAGGAAAACTGAGAATATGAGCAGCAGCAGGGGTGTATTCATTACTCAGATTCCGTTGCAAACCATTTACTCCTAATTAACTTAACTAGGTCGAAAATATCATCTTCACCCTAGGTTCTTAAACAGAAGTTGGAGTTAATTTTATGGTTTCAGCGGGTTGCCATTCCAATCTGAATAGTCTAAGAAGTGTGTGACACAAGCTGCACATCTATAAATGATCGGTTCTTCCATGATCTAAAGTGGAGTGAAATCTTCCAGACACTTAAAAAAAGAGAGAAACATGACTTAACTACAACTTCCGTTTAAGAATAAAACAGAACTCAACCGCGTTTAGCACATTTTGCAACAGAAGAAACCTTTAACGTAAACCGTTTAAGAACCAAACAGAAGCAAATAGAGCAAACAAATGAAACGTGGAGGGACCTACCTGAATTTGTCCAGTAGAAACTCTCGTTTTCTTTTCAATATGTTTACCGTTTGGAGTAAACGGTTTCTTTTGCAAACGTTTTGCCATAGAATTGGCGTAATGATTACACCCCAGTTGTACACTTTTTCATCCTTCTGCCTTGTTAAAGACGTCTCGGAACTTGGAAACTCAGAAATGTCCGACTTGGAAACTATGAAGAGAGTCAATGTGATTCCTTGTGCTACTTGTCAGAGGCTGCGTTTACACAGGAAGCCCAATTCTGATATTTTTTTCCTTCACTGATTAGTATTTTGAGCAATCAGATCAGTTCTGATAAAGCCAGTAATGGTTGGGGAAACACCCCCCTGACACCTCCCTATGCGTCAATTTGTGATGCCTTTGCCTTCAAGCTAACTTCAGAAACTCGGAACCTCTGAGTTAAAATGTCAGTACGTTTTTTGCATAGAGCTTCCTATTGGTTGATTCTGATACTTTCAAAGTGGGAAATTCGAACCTTACCTCTTTTCAACATGACATTTCTATTTGCAACATTGGACAACATTTGCCTACTGAATGTGGCCCTTGATTAAAATGATCCTATCCAATCTTTTTCTGATAAACTAGCTTAAAATCAACCATTATTGATCTGATATTGGATTGCAAAATAGGGGATAAAATAATCCACATCATTCCTATCCATATAATTATTTAAAAAAAGTAAAACTGGGCCTTTACTAAGCTCAGATTTTGTCCTGGTACTAGTCTGGTCAACCAGGCAAACTGTGCAAGTGGGCTATTTAATGAATAATAAATAATATTCTGCAAGTTGATCGTTTCAGAGAGGCCTTTGTTATAAAGGGCCTCTGCCATGAGCTGCAACGTCAAATTCACATCCTAGTCCACTGTAAATTTAAAGTAACTCTCCAGTGTTTCCATATTTTTATGAAATATGACCTATCCTTAATAGCAATATGAGTGAAATAGTTTTACTTTTAATTAAGTATGTTAAAAAGCAGATTTTCTGTGTTAGAATGGTGTGGGCGTACACCAACAGCAGAATGGTGTGGGCGTACACCAACAACAGAATGGTGTGGGTGTTTACCAGTCATAAAAAAAAATATGTAGCCAATTTATGCTTTGGCTACATACGAGTATAGGATGAGTAACAACATTATTTGGGTATGAGTTAACATAATATTACATTTTAAATGTGAGATTTTCACTGGACAATTACTTTAATGTGAGCTAAAACCATCATAAGGTGTTAGGCTTCTTCAATTTCTAGTACCACCAGAGGACACTGTTGGCTAAAATATAGACACTACTGGTTTTAAGGAAGCAAAAGCCTACCAATATAAGGCTTCGACGCCATGCCGGCAAAGGAATGATTGTCGAGGAAGGCTGCCTTAACCGCAGCACCATCCTCAGGCAAATATGTCTTGAATTACATAACCTACATAATAGTATTATCCCAATGTATTATCCCAATGACCTCTTCTGACTGACTAAAGAGCAACCCTACATGCTCAAGTAAACTCAGCAAAAAAAAGAACATCCTCTCACAGTCAACTGCGTTTATTTTCAAACTTAACATGTGTAAATATTTGTATGAACAAAACAAGATTCAACAACTGAGACATAAACTGAACAAGTTCCACAGACATGTGACTAACAGAAATGGAATAATGTGTCCCTGAACAAAGGCGGCAGGGGGGGGGGGGGGGGGGGGGGGGGGGTCAAAATCAAAAGTAACAGTCAGTATCTGGTGTAGCCACCAGCTGCATTACATAGTGCAGTGCATCTCCTCCTCATGGACTGCACCAGTTCTTGCTGTGAGATGTTACCCCACTCTTCCACCAAGGCTCCTGCAAGTTCCCGGACATTTCTGTGGGGAATGGCCCTGGCCCTCACCCTCCAATCCAACAGGTCCCAGACGTGCTCAATGGGATTGAGATCCGGGTTCTTCGCTGGCCATGGCAGAACACTGACATTCCTGTCTTGCAGGAAACTATTCACAGAACGAGCAGTATGGCTGGTGACATTGTCATGCTGGAGGGTCATGTCAGGATGAGCCTGCAAGAAGGGTACCACATGAGGAAGGAGGATGTCTTCCCTGTAATGCACAGCGCTGAGATTGCCTGCAATGACAACAAGCTCAGTCCGATGATGCTGTGACACATCGCCCCAGACCATGACGGACCCTCCACCTCCAAATCGATCCTGCTCCAGAGTACAGGCCTCGGTGTCAGGCTCATTTCTTCAACGATAAACGCGAATCCGACCATCACCCCTGGTGAGACAAAACCGCGTATCATCAGTGAAGAGCACTTTCTGCCAGTCCTGTCTGGTCCAGCGACTGTGGGTTTGTGCCCATAGGCGATGTTGTTGCCGGTAATGTCTGGTGAGGACCTGCCTACAACAGGCCTACAAGCCCTCAGTCCATCCTCTCTCAGCCTATTGCGGACAGTCTGAGCACCGATGGTGCATTCCTGGTGTAACTCAGGCAGTTGTTGTTGCCATCCTGTGCCTGTCCCGCAGGTGTATTGTTCGGATGTACCGATCCTGTGCAGGTGTTGTTACACGTGGTCTGCCACTGCGAGGACGATCAGTCTCCCTGTAGAGCTATCTTAGCGTCTCACTTAGGCGTCCCATTGCAATATATTTCCCTGGCCACATCTGCAGTCCTCAATGCCTCCTTGCAGCATGCCTAAGGGACGTTCATGAGCAGGGGCCTTGGGCATCTTTCTTTTGGTGTTTTTCAGTCAGTAGAAAGGCCTCTTTAGTGTCATAAGTTTTCATAACTGTGACCTTATTTGCCTACTGTCTGTAAGCTGTTAAGTGTCTTCACAACCGTTCCACAGGTGCATGTTCATTAATTGTTTATGGTTCATGGAACAAGCATGGGAAACAGTGTTTAAACCCTTTACAATGAAGATCTGTGAAGTTATTTGGATTTTTACGAATTATCTTTGAAAGACAGTCTCCTGAAAAAGGGACTTTTCCTTTTTTTGCTGAGTTTAGTTACATCGTACTTAGCTTCGTGATCAGATTCTTATCTGTTTCTTGAGGCGTAATGTTTGCAATTAAAATGAATTCATACTGCAATGACTACTCTGACGGTATGATGACAATTTAGGCTCTGCTTATGAGAGGATGGGTTGGGAGGGAAACTGGTTCATTTCTATTGGATGATGTAACACCTTCTGGTGGTGCGCGATGTGGCATTGTGTGATTACTGTAGGTGTTCAAATTGTTCTGTCAGTAAAGAATTTGGAAATGTTGTAAGAAATATTTTGTGTGTGCGCCTGTGCGCATGCGCATACAGTACCTGTCAAAAGTTAGCATACGCCTAATCATTCATGGGTATTGTTTTTTTTTTTTACAATTTTCTACATTGTAGAATAACAGTGAAGACATCAGCACTATGAAAAAACACATATGGAATCATCTACTAACCAAATAAGAGTTAAACAAAACAAAAATTCTTCAAAGTAGCCATCCTTTGCCTTGATGACAGCTTTGCACACTCTTGGCATTCTCTCAACCAGCTTCATAAGGTGCTTAAATTGCATTCCAATAAACAGGTGTTCCTTGTTAAAAGTTCATTTGTGGAATTTCTTTCCTTAATGTGTTTGAGCCAATCAGTTGTGTTGTGACAAGGTAAGGATGGTATTGATTATTATTATTTGACCCTGCCGGTCATCTATGAACATTTGAACATCTTGGCCATGTTCTGTTATAATCTCCACCCGGCACAGCCAGAAGAGGACTGGCCACCCCTCATAGCCTGGGTCCTCTCTAGGTTTCCTCCTAGGTTCTGGCCTTTCTAGGGAGTTTTTCCTAGCCATCGTGCTTCTACACCTGCATTGCTTGCTGTCTGGGGTTTTAGGCTGGGTTTCTGTACAGCACTTTGAGATGTCAGCTGATGTAAGAAGAGCTTTAGAAATACATTTGTTTGATTTGGTATACAGGCGATAGCTCTATTTGGTAAAAGATCAAGTCCATATTATGACAAGAACAGCTCAAAAAAGCAAAGAGAGATGACAGTCATGAAGGTCAGTCAATGCGGTACATTTCAAGAACTTGGAACGTTTCTTCATGTGCAGTCTCAAAAACCATCAAGCACTATGATGAAACTGCGCTATGCTGACCACCACAGGAAAGGAAGACCCAGAAATCAAATCAAGTCAAATTTTATTAGGCACACACGCTGAATACAACAGGTGAAATGCTTACTTTACGAGCCCTTAACCAACAGTGCAGTTTTTTTTAAATGGAAAAGAATAAACTTTACAAGTAATTAAAGAGCAGCAGTAAAAAATAGCAATATATACAGGGGGTGCCGGTACAGAGTCATTGTGCAGGGGCACCGGTTAGTTGAGGTAGTATGTACATGTTGGTAGAGTTAATTAAAGTGACTATGCATAGATGACAACAGAGAGTGACAGTGGTGTGTGTGGGGCTACACAAATAGTCTGGGTAGACATTTGACTAGACGTTCAGGAGTCTTATGGCTTGGGGGTAGAAGCTGTTTTGAAGCCTCTTGAACCTAAATTTGGTGCTTCGGTACTGCTTGCCATGCGGTAGCAGAGAGAACAGTCTATGACTAGGGTAGCTGCAATCTTTGTACTGCCTGGTACAGAGGTCATAGATGGCAGGAAGCTTGGCCCCAGTGATGTACTGGGCCATTCACACTACCCTCTGTAGTGCCTTGTGGTCGGATGCTGAGCAGTTGCCATACCAGGCAGTGATGCAACCCGTCAGGATGCTTTCAATGGTGCAGCTGTTGAACCTTTTTGAGGATCTGAGGACCCATGCCAAATCGTTTCAGTCTCCTGAGGGGGAATAGGTTTTGTCGTGCCCACTTCATGACTGTCATGGTGTTCTTGGACCATGTTAGTTTGTTGTTGATGTGGACGCCAAGGAACTTGAAGCTCTCAACATGCTCCACTGCAGCCTCGTCGATGAAAATGGGGACGTGCTTGGTCCTCTTTTTCCTGTAGTCCACAATCATCTCCTTTGTCTTGATCACGTTGAGCGAGAGGTTGTTGTCCTGGCACCACACGGCCAGGTCTCTGACCTTCTCTCTTTAGGCTGTCTCGTTGTTGTCTATGATCAGGCCTACCACTGTTGTGTCATCGGAAAATGTAATGGTGTTGGGGTCGTGCCTGGCTGTACAGTCATGAGTGAACAGGGAGTACAGGAGGGGGCTGAGCACCCACCCCTGAAGGGCCCCTGTGTTGAGGATCAGCGTGGTGGATGTGGTGTTTACCTACCCTTACCACCTGGGGGTGGCCCGTCAGGAAGTCAGTGTTTAGTGTTTTATCCCAGGGTGCTTAGCTTATTGATGAGCTTTGAGGACACTATGGCGTTGAACGCTGAGCTGTAGTCATAGCATTCTCACATAGGTGTTCCTTTCGTCCAGGAGGGAAAGGGCAGTGTGGAGTGCAATAGAGAATGCATCATTTGTGGATCTGTTTGGGCGTTATGCAAATTGGAGTGGGTCTAAGAATGTGCAAAGCAGTCATCAAGGCAAAGGGTGGCTACTTTGAAGAATCTAAAATATATGTTTATTTGTTTAACACTTTATTGGTTACTTCATGATTCCATATGTGTTATTTCATAGTTTATTCTACATTGTCGAAAATAGTAAAAATAAAGAAAAACCCTTGAATGAGTTGGTGTGTCCAAACTTTGGACGGGTACTGTATGCATGTGTCAATATTCTGATGGTACAATGTAACTAGTGGCTTTAATGTAGTGTAGGCAACACACTGTAGGTCAAAAATAGAATTGTTTTATTATGGGAAAGTACATCACAGTTTACTCAATACCTGCAGTGCTAGCATTACATTTTTCTTTCAACCTCCCTGCCAAACTGAAACAGTCAGTAACTTTGTGGTCAAGTCAAACACTTCTCTTTGACAATATGTCGTCAGCAAGCATGAATTGGTATTCGGGTACTGCTAATAAAAGCATAATAGTATGGCACTAATCATTGTCTAAGGACCAAGAGGTTTTGTAAAGTACTTGTATATGTAGTATCCTATGTATGAAATATACAAAGTGTTGCAGTATGAAATGTCTGTTCTCTTGGGCCCCCGAGTGGCGTCGCTGTCTAAGGCACTGCATCTCAACGCAAGAGGCGTCACTACAGTCCCTGGTTTGAGTCCACGCTGTATCACACCTAGCTGTGATTGGGAGTTCCATAGGGCGGAGCACAATGGGCCCAGTGTTGTCCGGGATTGGCCAGGGTAGGCTGTCATTGTAAATAAGAATTTGTTCTTAACTGACTTGCCTAGTTAAATAAAGGTTACATTTAAAATACAATATTCCTCTTAGTTTCAAGTATAAGTTATCTCTGATCCAAAAGCAGTTAGCCAATATATGCCAACTGGAAGGGGTGTGTGTGTCTTCAATCCAGATTCCAGATCTCCACTTTTGTTTAACCAGACATATACTTTTCCCTCACACTGTTTTTCAGTCACTGTCTGGTGTCACTTTTGGGATTGATAAATCTCTGAATCTCAGCTGCCACAGCTGGCTTTGACTGTGTTTCTCAGGTGAGCCATTCCTCCAATGTTCAGTGTAGGTGGAGAGCCATGGTTGATGCCCTAACGTGCCAAAGGGGGTCAAGCGGACTAAGGCCGCACCCCAATTCTCTACTCTCCGGAAGTGTGGACTTGTACACTCCCCTTCATGGTTTTGAAAGCATGGGTTTGGTGTAAGCATTGGTTGCTGGGAGTTTCAGCATCCCTAAATCCATGATAGTTTTTTAAAATTGTTTAAATCATTATAGCAACAGGCTGAATTACAAGTACAACTTGCAATGAAATGAATAAATATGAAATTTTACAAGTACACAAATACATCATCATAAATATATACAAAGAACAGACACTGTTAAGGCTAATGGAAGTCAATAGATTTCCTCAGCTGTTTAGCAGGCAAACCAATCCAGGAGAGGGAGTGTTCAAGTCCAGTGCACAATTCACCCACAGCAGCAGTAAAACACAGGTCCTTGTAGTTGTTGACTGAATGAATCGAGGGTACACCTCATTTTCCATAAGGCTATAGGTGTCACGCCCTGACCTTAGAGAGCCTTTTTATGTCTATTTGGTTTGGTCAGGGTGTGATTTGGGTGGACATTCTATGTTCTGTATTTCTATGTTTTGGCCGGGTATGGTTCTCAATCAGGGACAGCTGTCTATCGTTGTCTCTGATTGGGAATCATACTTAGGCAGCCTTTTCCCCTTTGTTAGTTGTGGGAAGTTGTATTTTGTTAGGGGCACTACGGCCCTTGTAAGTGGCAAGGTTGGTTGGTTGGTTGTTTGTTTTTTTTTTCCTTGTTTTTGTTGGCGATATTTTGAATACTTCCACTTCTTCCCATGATGGCCGTGACAATAGGCCTTCCTCTGGGCACCGTCAAAACAAGATGGCGTTGGCTAGAGGAGATTCTAAGCAATGGTGTCTCTTGTGTAGAAATCGACGTTCACCTGATAGAGAAAAAAAAGGCAATGATCACAATCTTCCAGTGGTCTCCTCAGAGGACGACCACCCTCCTGAGTGACATTTCATTAAAATAGTATAACATTGTTAATGTTATCCTTTTTAGATAAAACAACACTAAATATATTAATTTTGATTTGATATGTAACCAAATAATTGATTAAAATACACTGTTTTGCAATGGATGTCTACAGTAACTTCAACAGCACTGTCTGGGGTAGCACCATGGAGTAGCTGGTGCTACAGCTAGCTTCCATCCTCCTCTGGCTTCGTTGACTTCAATACAAAACCTAGGAGGCTTGTAGGCCTCACCCCCTTCCATAGACAGACATAGTAATTATGACCACTTCTGGAGGACGTCCTCCAACCAATCAAAGCTTTCGCAATATGAACTGACATATTGTCCATCCAATCATATAATTAGGATCAGAGAACGAACCTATTGAGTTGTATTGGGATTGTGCCACAGAGCATTTTGGGGGTTCTATGTGTTGAGAGGCTTGGTGGCATTGTTGGATAGAGATTGAGTGAAGAGTGATAGTTTAGCATTTTTGTCATATTATTCAATTCAAATTAGTTTTTTCAAATTACAGGAGACAGAGGAGGTATATTGTAGTTTTCTTGGTTTTAGAACTTTATTTTTGTGTCCAGTTAGTGCAATTTATAAAAATGTTCCTTGCTAACTTCAGTAGTTAGCTAGCTACCAGCACCAGTGTGCAGTTTTCTCTGCCAGAATGGCCAATGCTGCCAAAAATGTTGTGGACTTTTTGTTGAAGAACCCCTTTGATTCTCTGGGGTACATAGAAAAGGGGTGAATTTAAAAAAGATCAGTTTCATGAAGGATGAAAAGGTGAGGGCATTCAATACCAACTGGTATCAAAAGTATTGCTGGCCCTGCTTCTTGGAAAGTCTGAGCCTTGGTCGTAAGCAAGAATTTGCTTTTAGAGGACACGACGAGAGGGAAAGTATTGTTAACAAACTTGTTAACAACTACAAGGAGCTTGCAGGTAATTGCACGTTACGATGCTTTACTTGCTGAACATATCGAATTTTCGACTGTCTTTTCTGGAATGTCGAAAAACAATTCTGAATGATTTAATAGCTTCCATCGCATCACCATTTAAAGTTAGATTAAAGAGAGACCTTGACACAGTGCATTTTTTAGAGTGCGCTCAGGTAGGATTTCCACTTGCCTCCGGTATTTATTTAGCAAAGATGATAACACGTAATCACTCTGGACAGACAAGCAAACACTCATGACATAAATGTTGCAGCAGCCTAGGCTACACCTAAACGATGTTTCAGTCAACTGTTAAAAATGGCCCCACCGCTCTGGGACATATGGGGCCACCAGTCTGCTTGCAGATGTCAGTTATCGGCAGGTATGTGTACAATCCTTATCGTTTCACCCACCTCCAGCTCTGGTAGGTCTCGAGCAGTCCGGATGTAGAAGCACTTTCTGTGGCGCAGTTGTCCGTGATGCCAACAATGACGCAGGGCTCAAGTAGCTTGTTAGCTATGGGGATGGGAGTCTGGGCTGCTGTCCATGTATTCTGTGTGTATGTTCCCCCACTGTAAGATTACTTTCAGGGCTCGCTGCTGTCACGCAAGGCCTTGCCTAACAGTTTTTTTGCAATCTTGACAACTGACTCTGCCTTGCCATGTGCCTTTGGATGACTTGGAGAGGGGGGCAAGTGGTCAAACTCTCATTCTGAGGCGAAACGCTTGAACTGTGCAGTGAATTGTGGGCCATTGTCTGTGATGACGTTGTCAGGCTGGCCTTGCCTTGAAAACTGCGCCTTGCAGCACTTTATGACCGTCTCTGCAGACAAGTCAGGGAGCAGTTCAATATCCCAAAAGTCGGAGTAGTGATCAACAATGAGAAGACATTCAGCCACAGACAAAAAGACTAAGTCCATGCTGACGATTTGCCAGGCCCTTGTGGGCAGTTCGTGCGACGTCATGGTTTCCTTTTGCTCTTCATGAGTGTACTCGTTGCATGTGGTACAGCTGCTGACAAAGTCTTTAATTTCTGCTTGCATGTTTGACAGTATAATGTTTCATGTGCCTGGCGTTAGCATGCGTCTTCTCCAATGTGACTGGAATGTATTCGAGTAAGCATCTCTGGGTGTAGTTATTTGGGGATAATGACCTTCTGACCTCTGAACAAGATGCCATTTTGCAAGCAGATCTCATCTTGAAAGGTCTATTATTCTCTCGCTGTGAACGGTGTCTCCTCTTTCAGGTACGGCCAACCTGTGAGAACCATGGACTTCAGTTACTGTAGGTGTTCGTCCTAGTCAGTGTGTTGCCTAATCTGGGCTGGGCTGTGACGTTTAAGTAGTCTGCCTGATTGATCTGTTGAACATCTTGTTGTTCCAGCTCCAGGCCTTTGGCCGAGAGAATGTGGCCATAGAACTGGACATCTTTCACCTTGACCTGCAGCTTCTTCAGGCCAAGGCACAGCGGTAGTGCTCCATCAGTGCCAGGAGCTTCACATCGTGGTCGCGTTCTGCCTCTTTGTCTGTGTCACCACAGCCTACAATCAGGACATCATCAGCGATGGGTTCAGTGCCCTTGAGCCCAGCCAACTTGTTCTGCTTGTGTTGGTATACCTCAGTTGCCACTGAGTCACCAAACGGGAGCTTGAACCAGCATTTCTGACCCCAGGGGGTCCAGAAGGTAGTCATGAAGAGCTGCTTTCTTCATCCAGCTTGCATTGCCGGAATGCATCTTGGGTGTCCCCCAAGGTGAAAATCCAGGCCTTGTAGAGGACATCCTCCAGTGTCGCCATAATGTAATGGGTGAGTTTCAGTGCTTGGTTCAGATGCTTTGGGTTGATGCAGACCCTCAGCTTCTCTGGCTTTTTCACTAGGACCATATTGCTGATCCAGTCAGTTGGTTCAGTCACAGATGTCATGTGGCCATCGGCCTCATACTTACTCCAGCTGGGCCTTCACAGCCACTTTCATTGTGAGGAGCGCACTGGACTGGAGTGAAGCTCTCATTCAATTGAAAGTGTACCTCCCCAGGTACTGATTCAACGGGTCCGTTGAATGCATCGTCATATCTGCTGAGTAGTTGTTCTTTGGACAGGGGTCCCTGCTGGACATGCTCCACGATGTGCAGGTCATTTGGTATGGTGAACTGCATCAGTCCCAGGCATTCGCATGTAGAGCCCGAGAGGAGAGGATGTTGACTGGTTTTCACGATCTCAAACTCCAGCTTGTGTTTGTGACCCTGAATAACACTTTCGGCCTCAAATATGCCCAGAGAGCTCATTAGCACTCCCGAGTACAGCTTTAGTCTAGTAACGCTGGGAAAGAGATGCGTGTAAAGTGTAAGATTGATTTTGTCTTTGTAACGTAGCACCGGAATCCAGTTGACATTGTTGCAGCTTGTTATGTAATTGTAGTGTCACAAACCATTTCTTCCCTCTTAAGTGTACAGCCACAATGGATTCATGCATGTACATGTGATATCATCAACACAGCGAATCTTGCCCTCACTCACCCTTGTTTTGCGACACACTTTTGCAAAGTGATTATTAGTTCCACAAGCTCTACATGGTTTTCCATAGTGCTCTTCGCCTCATGCGTGTGCATTTCCACAGTATTTGCTCGCTATGGGGCTGTCTGTGTTCACCATTCGTGGTGAATTACTCTACCTCAATTGGTTTTGTCTGAATGTCTGCCTGGCAACAGCATGAACAGTATCAGCGTCGGTGTGTGGGGTTTCGATTTCCATTGCTCTCATTTCAGTGACTTCGGCAGTGCGGCACATTTCAGTGGCAGTCACTAATGTTAACTCTCTCTCTCTTGCAATTCCCAGCACTATTTTGTCACAAATCAGTTCATCTTTCAATCCCCTTTTCATCTTTTCAAATGGGTTATAAAGTTGTGTACTGACTCACCCTCTTCCTGTTTGCAGCTTCCAAAAACGAACCACTCGTAAATTACGTTCCTGGCAGGTTTGAAGTAATTCCCCAATACATCCAGTATGGCGTCATACTTTGCGTCACCCTGTTGTCGTGCTGTGAGGGTAAGATTGTGCCGGTAGATATGCCGGCATTCTCTGCCCATTAAGCTCCTCAGAGTTGCCGCTTGGACCTCGTTGGGTTTTTCATGTAGACCGGTCGCCAGTGCATAGTCCTCGAATTCATCCTTGAAGTTAGTCCCTAATAGTATTCCAGTCCCCTGTGAGAACCATGGGTTTTGGTGGTGGAATGTTTGCGGCCATTGTAATGGAATAGGATATCTCTTTGCCTTCAGCCATCGAGGTGGGTAGTGATGCCAGCTAACAACATGTTGAACAGTGGTGTGACTAACGTTAGCAGTAGGAAACGGCGTGCGTTCGCATATGGAACCTAACTGTGCCTATACAGCACTTAGCTACAAAAATAACAAACGTGTGGTTCTCGAGCCACTTCTGATACCATGTTCCTGTATGATATGTTAGATTAAAGAATAAAGACAGACACAAAATGTCAAGTTCAACAGCCTTGTTCAAGCATTGTACAAAGTCCCTACATACGGGGTCTGGGGAACAGCCCAGCTAGTCGATTACCTATCAACTAGACTCCGTAACAGCAACCTATATCCCATGGACCAATCAACACTATAGCACCCCCAATGGAGGCTCGCCCTTGGCCAAGCTGAATGACTCCTGTCAGTACTGTGCTTTATTATTTTGAGAACACTATTGTTGATCTTTGAATAGGCTCGTTAATTTCCCTCCAAATTAGATATACCCCCACACCCCTTTAACCCATGTAAGCAGGTAAGCACCACATTTGAAATTCAAAGATGAAGTGTTTAAAATAATTGAGCAGAGTACTGGCAGGAGTCATACAGGTTTGGCCAAGGGCAAGCTTCCATGGGGGTTACTTTAGTTTCAGGCCCTGCTTAGACTAAATGCAGATGCTATTAACCACTTTCTCCTGCTCTACTGAAATTAATTGTCATCCTTCAAGAAGTGTATTTGTGTGTTTTATTCAAGGAACTAACAGTTGTTTTAGCATAGTGATGTCTTGAGGTGCTGGAAAAACCTTGATAGTGATGCTTGAATTTTATTTCTGAAAAGGTGTAGGAACCCGGATGTATAATATTAATACAAATAATTAAAAGTAATTCATTCCTAATTCACTGTAATTCATTCATTCATTGAATAATTAATTGTGTTTTTAATATATCAGTGACAGTCACTAAGGCAAGCTAGCAATGACTAGCATTAGTGCCTCCTAAGGATCTGCAGAAGGCGAGTGAGAAAGCTGCCGTTACCATCAATATTACTCACGTGCAGTCCTTTGACAACAAATTAGACGAGGTACAATCACGAATATCCTACCAACGGGACATCAAAAACTGTAATATCTTATGTTTCACGGAATCGTGGCTGAATGATGACATAGATATTCAGCTAGCGGGATATACTCTGCACCGGCAAGATAGAACAGCACACTCCGGTAAGACGAGGAGGGCCGGTCTGTGCATATTTGTAAACAGCTGGTGCACGAAATCTAAGGAAGTCTCTAAATTTTGCTTGCCTGAATTAGAGTATCTTGTGATGAAATGCAGACCACACTATTTGCCTAGAGATTTCAGCTATACCTTTCGTGGCTGTTTATTTACCACCACAGACGGACTAAGACCGCACTCAGTCAGCTGTATAAGGAAATAAGCAAACAGGAAACCGCTCAACCAGAGGCGGTGCTCCTAGTGGCCGGAGACTTTAATGCAGGGAAACTTAAATCTGTTCTACCTCATTTCTATCAACATGTTAAATGTGCATCCAGAGGGAAAAAAATCTAGATCACTAGTACTCCACACACAGAGAAGCATGCAAAGATCTCCCTCGCCCTCCATTTGTTAAATCCTACCAAAATTCTAAGGTAATGGCTCACATCAACACCATTATCCCAGAAACCCTAGACCCACTCCAATTTGCATACCACCCAAACAGATCCACAGATGATGTAATCTCTATTGCACTCCACACTGCCCTTTCCCACCTGGACAAAAGGAACAGTGAGAATGTGAGAATGCTATTCATTGACTACAGCTCAGCTTTCAACACCATAATACCCTCAAAGCTCATCACTAAGTTAAGGATCCTGGGACTAAACACCTCCCTCTGCAACTGGATCCTGGACTTCCTGACAGGCCGCCCCCAGGTGGTGAGGGTAGGTAGCAACACATCTGCCACGCTGATCCTCAACACTGGAGCCTCTCAGGGGTGCATGTTCAGTCCCCTCCTGTACTCCCTGTTCACCCATGACTGCATTGCCAGGCACGACTCCAACACCATCATTAAGTTTGCTGATGATACAACAGTGGTAGGCCTGATCACCGACAACGATGAGACAGCCTATAGGCAGGAGGTCAGAGACCTAGCTGGGTGGTGCCAGAATAACAACCTATCCCTCAACGTAACCAAAACTAAGGAGATGATTGTGCACTACAGGAAAAGGAGGACCGAGCATGCCCCCATTCTCACTGACGGGGCTGTAGTGGAGCAGGTTGAGAGCCACAAGTTGCTTGGTGTCAACATCACCAACAAACTTGAATAGTCCAAACACACCAAGACAGTCGCGAAGAGGGCACGACGAAGTCTACTCTCCCTCAGGAAATTAAAAAGATTTGGCATGGGTCGTCAGATCCTCAAAAGGTTCTACAGCTGCAACATCGAGAGCTGGTTGCATCACTGACTGGTACGGCAATTGCGCGGCCTCCGACCGCAAGGTACTACAGAGGGTAGTGCGTACGGCCCAGTACATCACTGAGGCTAAGCTACCTGCCATCCAGGACCTCTACACCAGGTGGTGTCAGAGGAAGGCCCTAAAAATTGTCAAAGACCCCAGCCACCACAGTTATAGACTGTTCTCTCTACTACCACATGACAAGCGGTACCAGAGTGCCAAGTCAAGGACAAAAAGGCTTCTCAACCGTTTTTACCCCCAAGCCACAAGACTCCTGAACAGGTAATCAAATGGCTACCCGGACTATTTGCATTGTGTGCCCCCCAAACCCTCTTTAAGTAAGCATTTCACTGTAAGGTCCACCTACACCTGTTGAATTTGGCGCAAGTGACAAATACACTTTGATTTGATTTGATTAGCATTCAGTGGGGTGGATAAGCATGCACAACCTTGAGCAAGTTCATAGCCATTTACTGACATTTATGAGAGAGACGGGCGGATGTGGTCGGAGACGTTAAAGGTGAGTGTGGTGGTTTGTGGGGATTTACTGAACAGTTTCTGGACATACTGTGTCCGAGCATAAAAACGGGTTGTTTGGATACTGGATGTTGATTGGTTTTAACAAGAAGTTATTGCACCACAATCCCCGCATTCCACGGGTAATGCCTATAACATTACCTACCCCCCCATTATACACTGCTGCTACTCTGTTTATTATCTATGCATAGTCACTTTACCTCTACTTACATGTACATATTACCTAAATTACCTCAACTAACCTGTGCCCCCGCACATTGACTCTGTACCGGTGCCTCCTGTATTCAGTGCCTTGCAAAAGCATTCATCTCCCCTGGAATTTTTCCTATTTTGTTGCATTACAACCTATAATTTCAATTGATGTGGATTTCATGTAGTAGACAAACACAAAATAGTCAAAATTGGCGAAATGAAAAAAATAACTTGTTTCCAGAAATTATAAAAAATAAAAAACAGAAAAGTGGTGCGTGCATATGTATTCACCCCCTTTGCTATGAAGCCCCAAAATAAGATCTGGTGCAACCAATTACCTTCAGAAGTTGCATAATTAGTTAGATTGTACACAGCTGGACTTTAAGTGTCACATGATCTGTCACATGTATATATACACCTGTTCTGAAAGGCCCCAGAGTTTGCAACACCACTAAGCAAGGGCCAACATCAAGCAAGCGGCACCATGAAGACCAAGGACCCCTCCAAACAGGTTAGGGACAAAATTGTGGAGAAGTACAAATCAGGGTTGGGTTATAAAAAAATATCTGAAACTTTGAACATCCCACGGGGCACCACTAAATCCATTACAAAGACATGAAAGAATATGGCACCACAACAAAGCTGCCAAGAGAGGGCCGCCCACCAAAACTCACAGACCAGGCAAGGAGAGCATTAATCAGAGAGGCAACAAAGAGACCAAAGATAACCCTGAAGGAGCTGCAAAGCTCCCCAGCGGAGATTGGAGCATATGTCCACAGGATCACTTTAAGCCATACACTTCACAGAGCTGGGCTTTATGGAAGAGTGGCCAGAAAAATACATTGCTTAAAGAAAAAAATAAGCCAACAGGTTTGGTGTTTGCCAAAAGCCAAAAATGTGGAAGAAGATACTCTGGTCAGATGACACTAAAATTGAGCTTTTTGGCCATCAAGGTAAACGCTACACCTCTCATCACCCCAAGAACACCAGCATTATGCTGTGGGGATGTGTTTCATTGGCAGGGACTGGGAAACTGGTCAGAATTGAAGAAATTATGGATGGTGCTAAATAAATGGAAATTCTTGAAGGAAACCTGTTTGTCTTCCCGAGATTTGAGACTGGGACGGAGGTTCGCCTTCCAGCAGGACAATGACCATAAGCATACTGCTAATGCAACACTCAAGTGGTTTAAGGGGAAACATTTAAATGTCTTGGAATGGCCTAGTCAAAGCCCAGACCTCAATCCAATTGAGAATTTGTGGTATGATTTACACCAGCAGAACCCATCCAACTTGAAGGAGCTGGAGCAGTTTTACCTTGAAGAATGGGTAAATATCCCAGTGGCTAGATGTGCTAAGCTTTTAGAGACATACCCCAATAGACTTACAGCTGTAATTGCCACTAAAGGTGGCACTACAAAGTATTGACTTTGGGGGGTGAATAGTTATGCACGCTCAAGTTCTGTTTTTTTGTCTTATTTCTTGTTTGTTTCACAAAAAAATATGTATATATTTAAATTGGTAGGCATGTTGTTTAAATCAAATGATACAAACCCCCCAAAAATCTATTTTCATTTTCAATGCGCATCCACTGTTAAAGCCCAGCCAGTCAATTGATAAACTTCATCTCTCCTGGAAAAAGCATCTAGACAATATTTCCCCATGCTACTAATATTTGGTTTGGTACAGCGGGGGTTAATATAAGCCTTGCTATGTGCCTATCCTACCTGTGCAACAGCTCACTGGGCAAAAACATTGTTTCCACATCATTTCAACCCCAAAAAAATCAATGTTATGATGACAGAATGTGGAAAACTGATTTGGATTTGCAAAAAATCATCAATGTAAGGGCATTTCATTCATTCATTCAAATTCATTTATTAGGATCATTATAACCGTTATAATTGGCAATAGAAAAAAGGTAAAACAAACAAAAATGCACGTAGTTTGCTATCATAGTTTGCTACCTCTGGCCTAAGAACAGTTATCACACAATAATCCCTGGGTTCTCATGCCTTATTGCTGAAATAACTTAATTGTCTACTGTCCTGGAAATCTTGGCCTCAACCCTAACATTATTGTGATGCTACAGGGAACTGTGTGACTGCCTGAGGTTTGTGTTTATTGGGTCATGTGGTACAGTAAATGAGTGTCACAGAAAAAGTGGTAGTATGTGTACCGATCTATTTTAGCCATCGTCTTGTCCTGTTTGTCTTGTTTTGTTTGGCCATGCATGATCTAATGTTGCTGTGTGGAAAACCAGTCAAGTATCTATGGGCTCTGTGTGTGGATGTCAAACTAGTAAATCCACCAACTCAGCATAGAGGATTCGTTGTTTTGAATTTGCATTGGGTAACTACTCTATAAGCTCAGGGAATGGAAAAGTATATTTGCATAGAGCAGCATATTCATGCAGCGATACAAAGAATAATTATGTGAGACGCCTCAGATATTCAGAGGTCATACTGACCAAATAATTTCCAAAGATTATAGCCAACAGTATGTGTAGTCAGCCTTAGAATAGTCTAACACCAGGGCCCTTATTCACAAAGTGTATCAGAGTAGAAATGCATATCATATCAGGTCTTCTCTCCTATTTATTATGATTTAAAAGCCCAAACTGATCCTAGTTCAGCACTGGTCTGAGACTTGTGGATACAGGCCCAGAAATGTAGCCAAAACAGACATTCCTTCCTTTGTTCTCATGCTCTGAAGGGCCTGGCTTTCCTTTTTCTTCAGTTGTTAAAAATGCGGAACATATAAAGT
Organism: Oncorhynchus mykiss; assembly: GCF_013265735.2. NCBI lineage: Eukaryota > Metazoa > Chordata > Actinopteri > Salmoniformes > Salmonidae > Oncorhynchus > Oncorhynchus mykiss. The sequence goes on along the minus strand of NC_048572.1, from coordinate 50,972,739 downwards.
AGGTTACTGTTCATATACCGTAGGTAGAGAGTTGTGTAGTCAATGGCTATGTAAGAAAACATAATTTGTGTGATGACCCAGTTGTCTCTGACGCAGAGGAAGTGAGAACCTGCTGATCAAAACATATTACAATCGTTGGAAACACTCACATTGTTTTCCTTCAATGAAGCAAGCATCTTCACCTTTCTTTGGTTTGACATACTGTACAAGGCTTCCCTTATGCGTTCACACAGTGTTTGTCTATAGATTCCCATATGATTAGCAAAGAGTTTTTCGTCTCATGACTTGGACTGATGCAGTGTATTCTTGATTTGGTCTGAGGTTATGTTTTGAACCAGACAATAGATATAGTGATACAGCGAGACTATAGACGTCATAGATAGGTCATAAATATGCACAGGTGTCCAATTGAGTTCCATGTGCATGCACTGACCCAGTGTATTGTGTGTAAGCAATACAAGGGAACTTGCTTTGTCACTTTGGGTTGTTCTTCCATGAAAAGGAAAATGTTTTTGGTAACACTTTACATTCAGTTATGCTTTAACAAGTATTAAACAGTAGTTTTTAAGAGTTTTTTTAACTGTTTATTAGCTTGTATGTTGTTTATACAAAGCCGCTGTAACAGATACGCATCTTGTTCCTCTGACGAGATAGAAACACTGACATGACTGTCATAAGGCTTCTGACTGTCACATAACCTAGTTATCTTCGGAGAATCTAGTTATTAATATACGGCGTTGTCTAAACAAGGAAATGATGACAGGTTGTCATGATGTGATGTGGTTTTGTCCCACTGCCTCAAACCAAACCTACACGAAACAGGATACTGTTTAGGAGGTGACAAACAGGCACTGTAAAGTGAGAATATTTCTCACCAAAATCCTCTGCTGGTAACACTTAATTTAAAGTATCCAGCTGTAATGCTTTATAGCTTGTTTGTAAGCATGTAGGATCCTTTATGTCCTATAACAAGGCTTACAATTTCATATCTCATTGCATAACACTTTCAACTGTCAAGGATCGGACGCTTTTAAAAAAAATGTTTGCCTAAAATTACATACCCAAATCTAACTGCCTTTTAGCTCAGGACCTGAAGCAAGGATATTGTCACGAACCGCCTCTAAGCCCGTAACAAAGGGAGACAACGTGGAGATAAGGAGTAACAAAATATATATTTATTAACTAAAGCAACTAAGGAAAATATACAATGGTGTGTGTAATCAGTAATCAGTAGTGTAAGTGAGTTTTGCGTGCATGAATGTGATAATGCAGGGTGTTGAAAGGTGCCAAAGCAAACAAACAAAAGGCCACCAAGAACCACAACACAATCTACAAAGGTGTCTGCATGGAGAGAGTCTCCTCCATGAATGTGGAAGTGGTCTATTTATCCTGGGAGACACCGGGCCCAGGTGTTTCCCATGAAGCTGACAACCCTCCCAACCCCGGAACAACATTACCAGCCTCCTGCGTCCCAAATTGACACAGCCTCCTGCGTCCCAAATTGACACAGCCTCCTGCGTCCCAAATTGACACAGCCTCCTGCGTCCCAAATTGACACAGCCTCCTGCGTCCCAAATTGATGAGGGGTTATGTGTTCACACCTCCACCTGCCCCAGCCAACCTCCTCCTCCCCAGACCTCAGCAACCTTTGCGCATAGGAAGCAATATTTAAGAGGAAAGAACACAAGACCAGGAGGGAACAGACAGGAAAGATAGAACATGACAACCAACCAATGGTCAGTCACGTAAACATTCAGGAACATGGCACAAAAGACCACAACAGCTACAAACTCCAACGAAAAGAACATCAGGGTCCTCCTTAATTTTTACAACTCCCAACGATTCATAGTCACTGCCAACGATTCATAGTCACTGCCAACGATTCATAGTCACTGCCAACGAAACAGAATTTCACTAATTTCAATCATTTAACCTTGTAGTGTTCAGCAATCTTCAACAGCTGTTCTTTAGTACATAATTCTAACAGGTCCTCTGATGGAAAGGGAATGAACTGACTATGAACACCATAGTCATAAATAAATAATCTTGCTCAACCCCTCTGCTGAGCACATCAGACCACAACCAGAGAAATGACAATCACCCTGAGCACCACAGAAGAGAGATGAGAAGGAGCTTCCCCAAAACCTATAATAACGCAACCCTAGTCTTCGTGCAGATTTGCGGTGGGTATTTACGCACTGTAGCCACTGGCAAGGAAATAGAACTCCCCAGCATGCTGGCAAATTCCACCAAGCCACAGATGTGCCCCCGAGACAACTGCTCAGTCCACAGACACCACACAAAAATAACAAACATTTAACCATGCCCAACATGTCCAAAATTGAAACACGCCGCTAAGCCTATCAGGGGAAAAAGGCTATAGCTCCAGGTAGCAAGTTCCACTACCCTACACAAATCTCCTACCAAGGTACACAGCCGATTTACTCACCTCCTCAGACTGACTTCCCAACAGAAAGTAGAACAAGAGTTTCCAGGCTAGGCAGGGCCTGGAAACTAAACATTATCTCTCTCTCCAACACAGCCCACAAACCAAACAACAAAGGCAACCAATTCTGGGCCTATCAAACTCAAACACAATATGCAAACCAAACACGTACCTCCACGGTCTCCCAAACCAATAGTTCAAAAATCCCGAACCGGCTCAAAGCCCATAACAAAGGGAGACAACGTGGAGATAAGGAGTAACAAAATATATATTTATTAACTAAAGCAACTAAGGAAAATATACAATGGTGTGTGTAATCAGTAATCAGTAGTGTAAGTGAGTTTTGTGTGCATGAATGTGATAATGCAGGGTGTTGAAAGGTGCCAAAGCAAACAAAAAGCCACCAAGAACCACAACACAATCTACAAAGGTGTCTGCATGGAGAGAGTCTCCTCCATGAATGTGGAAGAGGTCTATTTATCCTGGGAGACACCGGGCCCAGGTGTTTCCCATGAAGCTGACGACCCTCCCAACTCCGCCCACCAGCATCCTAATAAGGAAACAAGAACAAAGACAGAATACGGCAGACAGAGTGGGAGGGTCGTCACAATATGCATATTCTTGATACCATTTGAAAGTAAACACTTTGAAGTTTGTGGAAATGTGAAATTAATGTAGGAGAATATAACATATTAGATCTGGTAAAAGATAATACAAAGAAAATAAACATGCGTTTTCACAATCTATTTTTTTCATAATCTTTCAAATGCAAGAGAAAAGCCATAATATAATATAATTTAGATTTTGCAAAGCAGTGTGTGCGCAAAGTTTCAGATTGATCCAGTGAAGCATTGCAATAGTGGACAATATTTTATATCAAGTCTGCCCAAATGTGCCGAATTGATACATTTAAGTACATAACTATAGAGAACATACAAAAATGATATGGTCATGCAAAATTTAAGTTTACACACTCCCAGAATGTCATACTGTACATGATGTATCATTAGCTTATACACTAACTTTTACACATCTAGATGGCCAGGCGGGGTGGGTGTGGAGCCAAAGACCGCAGGGGTTCATACTGTAGAACCCAGTTCCTACATTTGAATATAAAAATTGATTTTATCAAACAGAACTATGCTACATTTTATCTCTGGGACCCTCAGGATGACAAATCAGAGCAAGATTACTGAATGTAAGTACAATATTTACCTTCAGAGGTGAATGTATCAAACCAGGGTTTGTTGTTGTGCACTCTCCTCAAACAATAGCATGGTATTATTTTCACTGTAATAGCTACTGTAAATTGGACAGTGCAGTTAGATTAACAAGAATTTAAGCTTTCCGCCCATATAAAACATGTCTATGTCCTGGAAAATTTGCTGTTATTTACAATGTCATGCTAATCACATTAGCGCACGTTAGCTCAACCATCCCGGTACAGGGACACCGATCCTGTAGAGGTTGAACTGCCCGTTATTTTGTCAGGATACATAATGCATTATATCTGGATGATTTAAGTAAAGTGTTACTGTCATGTTTTTGACAGCCAAGCCTGTCAAGATCACGGCGGGGAAATGAGGACATCCAGAGTGCGTTAAAGCACTGCCTAGACGCCTTCGATTGGGAAATATTCAAGCAGGACAATGCCAACATTTGACAACTACAAACAAAAGGCAACTAATGCAGCAGACAAGCTCCCACATCCACAAAGAACCAGGACAATGGCCCACATCCACAAGGAACCAGGACACTATGTTCAGGACTTGTATAAAACCCTGTTTCTTTCTGTTTGAGGTGCAGCCGCCCACAGGAGGGAATGCAGTCCAGAGGTATCCCACTGGGCAAACCACATCCTTTTTAACATGGAGAATTGGGTAATATTTGCTTGATACGTAATCAATGAGCGTACAACCTATTTTCACCCACTCAAAAATACAAAAGTTTGTTGAAGTCCCAATGTTTTATCACGAAGCTTTCAACCATCTGAAGCAGGGATGGGCAACTGGGGGCCCCCCTTTGTAGGCCAGTTGGTAAATGTCCCAATTTTTTTAGGAACTTAATAATAGAATACATAAGGTGAAATTTCAAATTTGCTTGTACATCAGTTTTTCTCTTGTTTTGTCAGTCACTGACAGTCACTCAATTAGCCCATGTCAGCTAACATTTTTTTAAATTGGTAAGCTAGCCTAGCCAGCAGTGTTGTAGTGAATGTTCCAGTCTCGAGACCAGGGGCGGACTGGGACAAAAACTATTATTCCCTGACATTCGAGCCACACCAGCCCACACAGGCAGTAATGTTACTGACACATAACATAGCTAATTATAGTACAGCGTTTTTCAACTTTTACCGTACCAGTGACTGGTGAAACATAGTCCTCCTTTTTTAACCTTACAAATTACAATGTGTAAACGCATCACTGGAGATAAAACTCACCACTATAACTGTGCCTCTTGCCTCCCTGTTGTGCAGTCTGTCGCTGTATGTCTGTCACTCTGTCTGCCTGTGATTCTCCTCGGTTGTCGCTGTTTGTCTTTGCTTGTCCTTTGCTCTGACATGCACTAACAACTATGGGACCTTATATGGACATGTGTGCCTTTCCATATCATGTCCAATCAATTGAATTTACCACAGGTGGACTAGTTTGTAAATGCAATTCCTCAAAATGTTCTTAGGAATTTGTAGTTTTCTTAGGAACTTCGTAAATATCTTCTTATGTGCCATTGACATTAGTGGCTTGCTTGAAACCAGCAAATAAGCCTATGTTACAGGGATTATCAGATTTGGTTATTTCATTATTTTTCACACATTATAGCCATCAGACTAGCTATATCAAAATCCAAAATGGATGACCAAGAAAAGAAATTGAAGTGATGGTGGAGGAAATAGCAGCCATGAAAGGTTATTGTTCGGGAGACTTGATAACTGCGGGGGTCACTGAAGAGACCAAAAAGAAAGGACGGGCGAGAGTGGCCAAGTCTGTCTCTGCCATCGGTGGTATAGCAAGGGACAGTGACGCCGTAAAAAAGAAGTGGTCCGACATCAAGTTGGCTGCTAAGAAGAAGGGAGCTGAGAGACCATTCATGTGGACCAGCTGGAGGAGAAAGTGTCGCCCATCATAGAGATGGTGGTAGTGGGACTGCGCGACTGGTAAGTTAGTTAGCTACGTTAGCTAGCTAACATGTAAAGACATTATGGCCAACATAGCTAACAACGTTAACGTAGATTGGAAGGCTGCCGCGGTCATCCCCCTCTTCAAAGGGGGAGACACTCTAGACCCAAACTGTTACAGACCTATATCTATCCTACCCTGCATCTCTAAGGTCTTCGAAAGCCAAGTTAACAAACAGATTGCTGACCATTTTGAATCACATCGTACCTTCTCCGCTATGCAATCTGGTTTCAGAGCTGGTCATGGGTGCACCTCAGCCACGCTCAAGGTCCTTAACGATATCATAACTGCCATTGATAAGAGACATTATGCAGCTGTATTCATCGACCTGGCCAAGGCTTTCGACTCTGTCAATCAGCACATTCTTATTGGCAGACTCAACAGCCTTGGTTTCTCAAATGATTGCCTCGCCTGGTTAACCAACTACTTCTCTGATAGAGCTCAGTGTGTCAAATCGTAGGGCCTGTTGTCCGGACCTCTGGCAGTCTCTATGGGGGTGTCACAGGGTTCAATTCTCGGGCCGACTCTCTTCTCTGTAAACATCAATGATGTCGCTCTTGCTGCTGGTGATTCTCTGATCCACCTCTACGCAGACGACACCATTCTGTATACATCTGGCCCTTCTTTGGACACTGTGTTAACTAACCTCCAGACAAGTTTCAATGCCATACAACTCTCCTTCCGTGGCCTCCAACTGCTCTTAAACGCAAATAAAACTAAATGCATGCTATTCAACCGATCATTGCCCGCACCTGCCCGCCCATCCAGCATCACTACTCTGGCTCTGACTTAGAATACGTGGATAACTACAAATACTTAGGTGTCTGGCTAGACTGTAAACTCTCCTTCCAGACTCACATTAAGCATCTCGAATCAAAAATTTAATCTGGAATCGGCTTCCTATTTTGCCACAAAGCTTCCTTCACTCACGCTGCCAAACATACCCTCGTAAAACTGACCATCCTACCGATCCTTGACTTCGGCAATGTCATTTACAAAATAGCCTCCAATACCCTACTCAATAAACTGGATGCAGTCTATCACAGTGCCATCTGTTTTGTCACCAAAGCCCCACATACTACCCACCACTGCGACCTGTACGCCCTCGTTGGCTGGCCCTAACTTCATACTTGTCGCCAAACCCACTGGCTACAGGTTATCTTCAAGTCTCTGCTAGGTAAAGCCCCGCCCTATCTCAGCTCGCTGGTCACCATAGCAGCACCCACTCGTAGCACGCGCTCCAGCAGGTATATCTCACTGGTCACCCCCAAAGCCAATTCCTCCTTTGGTCGCCTTTCCTTCCAGTTCTCTGCTGCTACTGACTGGAACGAACTGCATAAATCACTGAAGCTGGAGATTCCCATCTCCCTCACTAGCTTTAAGAAACAGCTGTCAGAGCAGCTCACGGATCACTGCACCTGTTCACAGCCCATTTGTATACGCTCCATCTATCTACCTCATCCCCATACTGTATTTATTTTGCTCCTTTTGCACCACAGTATCTCTACTTGCACATACATCTTTTGCACATCTACCATTCCAGTGTTTAATTGCCATGTTGTAATTACTTCGCCACCATGGCCTATTTATTGCCTTAACTCCCTAATTTGACCTAATTTGCACTCACTGTATATAGACTTTTGTTTTCTTTTTTTTCTACTGTATTATTGACTATGTTTTGTTCATTCCATGTGTAACTCTGTGTTGTTGTATGTATCGAACTGTTATGCTTTATCTTGGCCAGGTCGCAGTTGCAAATGAGAACTTGTTCTCAACTAGCTTACCTGGTTAAATAAAGGTGAAATAAAATAAAATAAAAATCTCTGGAAGGACCTGAAAATACTTGTGTAGCGACGCTCCCCATCCAGTCTGACAGCGCTTGAGAGGATCTGCAGAGAAGAATGGGAGAAACTCCCCAAATACAGGTGTACCAAGCTTGTAGGGTCATACCCAAGAAGACTTGAGGCTGTAATCACTGCCAAAGGTGCTTCACAAAGTACTGAGTAAAGGGTCTGAATACTTCTGTAAATGTAATATTTAAGTTTATTTTTTATACTTTTGCAAACATTTCTTAAAACCTGTTTTTGCTTTGTTATTATCGGGTATTGTGTGTAGATTGATGAGGAAATAAACGATGTTATCCATTTTAGAATAAGGCTGTAACGTAACAAAATGTGGAAAAAGTAAAGGGATCTGAATACTTTCTTATGCACTGTATGTACATCTACTGTAGGCAGGGCTAAAAGTTACTAGTCAATCAGGATGGATAATAAACAGAATAGCAGCTGTCTTGTCTCCCGCCGAAGTCAGTCCCTCTCCTTGTTCGGGCGGCGTTCGGCAGGTCGACGTCACCGGTCTTCTAGCCATCGCTGCTCTACCTTTCATTTTCCATTTGTTTTGTCTTGTTTTCCCACACACCTGTCACGTTCTGACCATAGTTATTTTGTGTTTTCTTTGTTTTAGTGTTGTCAGGACGTGAGCTGAGTGGGCATTCTATGTTGTGTGTCTAGTTTTCCCATTTCTATGTTTGGCCTGATATGGTTCTCAATCAGAGGCAGGTGTTAGTCATTGTCTCTGATTGGGAACCATATTTAGGTAGCCTGTTTTGTGTTGGGTTTTGTGGGTGGTTGTCTTCTGTCTATGCACCAGATAGGACTGTTTCGGTTTTTCACATTTGTTGTTTTGTAGTGTTTATGGTCTTTATTAAACATGTTGAACTCTAACCACGCTGCGCTTTGGTCCGATCCTTCGTCCACAGAAGAAAGCCGTTACAACACCTGGATTACATCCCCTCATTACTCGATGTGTATATTATCCTCTGTTCCCCCCATGTATGTGTGTGGTTTTGTTTTTTTAATTTTAAGTTTAAGGGGTGGATCAGCTTAATATTGCGGAAAGAATGTTGCTTCCATCAATGTAATTGTCTGCATCATTTCCAATCCCCCATGTATTTTTTTGGTAAATATATATATCCATACACGCATGCATACATATACACATACCTATATAGACATAAATACTTTTTTAAAAGAATATACCTTTATTATTATTCCCCGCAAACCCTACCATCGATCCCCCAATTGGAGTAAACTAATAAAAACTTCGGCTTTCACCTTCAATTGATACATCTGAATACACATTTTACAGAAACAGTCTATTTTACAATAGTTATTTTTTGTTTGTTTTTAGTCCTTCCCCTATTTCTGATGTCCATCCAGTTTGATTTCCATTTGTAACTGTGCTATTTCACCAAAGTTCTGAACCTATATACATTTACAGACCCCGTGTGTTTTACATTGTTTATCTGTCACGGTGTTCGTAATAACGATTGGACCAAGGCGCAGCGTACTTTGAGTTCCACATACTTTTAATGAATAAAGTGAAACTTAAGCAAATACAAAACAAAGAATTAACAAACCGTGACAATGTAGCGCGAACAGGCAACTAAACATAAACAATATCCCATAACCCACAGGTGGAAAAATGCAAATGAAGTATTATCCCCAATTAGAGACAACGATTACCAGCTGCCTCTAATTGGGAATCATGCACAAACCAACATAGAAAATCAAACCTAGAACCCCACATAGAAATAATAGACTAAAACCCCTAGTCACGCCCTGACCTACTCTACCATAGGAAATACAGGTTTTCTATGGTCAGGACGTGACATTATCTTATTTTCAGTCCCACCCTTCTGCTCCATTCAAACCCTCCCATCTATCTCTCAACAACATCCATTTCGGATTTCTATTTGCCATATATTTTTCAACTGTGCTGTGATGCTTCACAAAATAATTTAACCTTTCTATTCTCATAGCTTCTACAGATTGTAAATGAAAAATAAACATTTTTGCTAAAATAATTATTATATTATTGATTGATTGACTATGGCTTTTCAAATCTCCCAGTACTGGTGTGAGATATTGTTTGTTCGTTAAGTGTGTGACACTTCAGGCTGTTTTTTTTTGCGCCGGGTACTGTTGTAACCCGTGGTTTTGTTATTTATACCCATTTTCAGAAATTTGTGCGCTATCACTTTTCCCCTTGGGCCGGAGTGTTGTGACGCAGTTGCGTCCGACTGTTTTCCTCTGCCTGAATAAAGTGTGCCTGTTCACTCATCTCTCCTCTCCTGCACCTGACTTCCTTCGACCAGCTGCGCACATTCTGACAGCAGCAGCATATGTGAAGAGTGTGAAAGTGTGTCTGGGTGTGAGTGGGTGTGTGTGTGGCGTCAATATGCTTGTCAAATCAAATGTTATTGGTCACATACACATGGTTACCAGATGTTAATGCGAGTGTAGCGAAATGCTTGTGCTTCTAGTTCCGGCTATGCAGTAATATCTAACAAGTAATCTAACAAATTCACAACAACTACTTCATACACACAAACGTAAAGGGATGAATAAGAATATGTACATATAAATATATGGATGAGCGATGGCGTGAGGCACAGGCAAGATGCAGTACATGTTGTAGAATACAGTATATACACATGAGATGAGTAATGTAGGAGATGTAAACATTATTAAAGTGGCGTTATTTAAAGTGACTAGTGATACCGCAATGTAAACATTATTAAAGTGGCGTTATTTAAAGTGACTAGTGATACCGCAATGTAAACATTATTAAAGTGGTGTTATTCAAAGTGACTAGTGATACCGCAATGTAAACATTATTAAAATTGTGTTATTTAAAGTGACTAGTGATACCATAATGTAAACATTATTAAAGTGGTGTTATTTAAAGTGACTAGTGATACCGCAATGTAAACATTATTAAAGTGGTGTTATTTAAAGTGACTAGTGATACCTTTAAGTCTGTTCATTTAAGTGGCCAGAGATTTGAGTCTGCATGTTGGCAGCAGCCTCTCTGTTAGTGATGGCTGTTTAACAGTCTGATAGCCTTGAGATAGAAGCTGTTTTTCAGTCTCTCAGTCCCAGCTTTGATGCAGCTGTACTGACCTCACCTTCTGGACGATAGCGGGGTGAACAGGCAGTGGCTTGGGTGGTTATCCTTAATCTTTTTGGCCTTCCTGTGACATTGGGTGCTGTAGGTGTCCTTAAGGGCAGGTAGTTTGCCCCCGGTGATGCGTTGTGCAGACCGCACTACCCTCTGGAGAGTCTTGCGGATGAGGGAGGTGGGGGTGGGGGTGGGGGGGGTGGGGGGGGCTCTCTCTGCTGTTTCGTGAAGTCCACGATCATGTCCTTTGTTTTGTTGACGTAGAGTGGGAGGTTATTTTCCTGACACCACACTATGAGGGCCCTCACCTCCTCCCTGTAGGCTATCTCGTTGTTGTTGGTAATCAGGCCTGTAGTGTCCACTCTAATGTCTGTAGTGTCGTTTGTAACCACTGTAGTGTTGTCTGCAAACTTGATGATTGAGTTGGAAGCGTGCATGACCATGCGGTCATGGGTGAACAGGGAGTACAGGAGAGGGCTGAGAACGCACCCTTCTGGGGCCCCAGTGTTGAGGATCAGTGGGGTGGAGATATTGTTTCCTACCTTCACCACCTGGGGGCGGCCCGTCAGAAAGTCCAGGACCCAGTTGCACAGGGTGTTGTCGAGACCCAGGGTCGTAAGCTTAATGATGAGTTTGGAGGGTACTGTGGTGGGGGCGGCAGGGTAGCCTAGTGGTTAGAGCGTTGGACTAGTAACCGGAAGGTTGCAATTTCAAACCCCCGAGCTGACAAGGTACAAATCTGTCGTTCTGCCCCTGAAAAGAAAAGTGGTGTTAAATGCTGAGCTGTAGTCAATGAATATCATTCTTACTCTTGTCCAGATGGGATAGGACAGTGTGCAGTGTGATGACGATTGCATCGACTGTGGACCTATTGGGGCAGTAAGCAACTTGGAGTGGGTCTAGGGTGGAGGTGATATGGTCCTTAACTAGTCTCTCAAAGCATTTCATGATGACATAAGTGAGTGCAATGGGGCGATAGTCATTTAGTTCAGTTACCTTAGGTTTCTTGGGAACAGGAACAATGGTGGCCATCTTGAAGCATGTGGTGACAACAGACTGGGATAGGGATTAGTTGAATATGTCCGTAAACGTGCATGCTCTGAGGTCGCAGCTAGGGATGCCATCTGGGCCGGCATGCTTGTGAGGGTTAACATGTTTAAATGTTTTACTCCTGTTGGTCACGGAGAAGGAGAGCCCACAGGCTTTGGTAGCGGGCTGTGTCAGTGGCACAATACTGTCCTCAAAGGAAGCAAAGAAGTTGTTTAATTTGTCTGGGAGCAAGATGTCAATGTCCGCGACAGGGCTGTTTTTAACTGTACACCCTGCCACATACGTCTCGTGTTCGAAAGCCGTTGAATTGTGACTATCTATACTGACGCTTTGCTTGCCTTGCGGAGGGAATATCTGTGCTGTTTGTATTCGGTTGTGTTTCCGGTTGCCTTGCCATGATTAAAAGCGATGATTTGCATTTTCAGTTATGTGCGAAAGCTGCCATCAATCCATGGTTTCTGGTTAAGGAAGGTTTTAATGGTCACAGAGGGTACGACATCTCTGATGCACTAGCTAATAAACTCGCTCACCGAGTCAGCGTATACATCAATGTTATTGTCTGAGACTATCCGGAACATATCCCAGTCCACGTGATCGAAGCAATCTTGAAGCTTGGAATCTGATTGGTCAGACCACCGTTGTATTGACCTGAGCACGGGCGCTTCCTGTTTAAGTTTCTGTCTATAGGCTGGGAGCAACAAAATGGAGTCATGGTCAGATTTGCCAAAGGCAGGGCGGGGGAGGGCTTTGTATGCATCACGGAAGTTCGAGTAGCAATGATCCAGAAAGCTACCATTTCTTGTTGCGCATTCGATATGCTGCTAGAATTGAGGAAGTATGGTTCTTAAGTTAGCTTTGTTAAAACCCCCAGCTACAATAAATGCATCCTCAGGATGTGTGGTTTCCAGTTTACATAGTCCAGTGAAGTTCTTTCAGGGCCGACTAGAGATCTGCTTGGGGGGGTATACACGGCTGTGACTATAATTGAAGAGAATTCTCTTGGAAGATAAAGTGGTTGCCATTTGATTGTAAGGAATTCTAGGTAGGGTGAACAAAAGGACTTGAGTTCCTGTATGTTGTTGTGATTACACCATGAGTTGTTAATCATAAGGCATACACCCCTGCCCTTCTTCTTACCAGAGAGATGTTTGTTTCTGTCGGCGCGATGCATGAAGTAACCGGATGGCTGTACCGACTCTGACAACATATCCCGAGTGAGCCATGTTTCCTTGAAACAGATACTGTTACATTCTCTGATGTCTCTCTGGATTGCAACTCGTGCCCTGATTTCGTCCACCTTGTTATCTATAGATTGGACATTGGCGAGTAATATGCTCGGAAGCGGTGGATGGTGTGCTCGCCTTCTGAGTCTGACCAGTAGGCCGCTCTATCTGCCTCTCCTGCGGCGACCGCGTTGTTTTCTGTCGGCCTCTGGGATAAGATCGCATGTCTATGGTGGAGGTTCCGAACAAAGGGTCCGCTTCGGGAAAGACGTATTCCTGGTCGTAACAATGGTAAGTTGACATCGCTTTTATATCCAATAGTTCTTCCCGGCTGTATGTAATAACACTTGAGATTTTCTGGGCTAACAACGTGATAAATAATACAGAGAAAAACAAAACTGCACAGTTTTCTAAGGACCTGAAGCGAGGCGACCATCTCTGTCGGTGCCATCTTTCTTATCAACTGTGTGTGTATTTTCGTGTGAGAGTTCGTAGTTGGTGAAATGTGTAGAACATTTTCTCTACGCCCCGTGGCAACATGTGTAGAATTTAAAGAAACTCTGAAACGTACATTTTTACTCTCCGCTGTCAAGTGAAGTGCCGCTAAAATGTTTTGCTCGCTAGTGCTCTGAAAGCATGTGTGGGTATGCAGACCCGCGATCCACCGTGGCCACTCATTTTTTGTGGGCCCCCCACCCCATCAATGTTGCCTGTCCCTGATCTAAAAGCAAAACCAAATTCCAATGGAAAATGTAAATGTCCGATTTTTGGTTTTGTTTTCACCTTAATGTGTTATCACTGCGCTTTTAACCATTTAAAAGCACAACAAAGCTCAATGGGTATACAATGTGAGATATTTTGAATACTTGTACAACAACTTTATATTTTGTCACATCTAATAGCACAACCAAATAACCTGGATTGCAGTTGAGATTACATTAAAGTACACGGTGCAAGTGATCAGTGCCGTTGCAGATTATTCTAGAATTTGTGAAGATTTCCTTTGCATGCTATCTTGAACCTGCTATTCATTTTAAGGTTGAATAAATATGGTTACATTAGTTTGTAAGATAGCCTTAACTATAGGCTATTTACTATATTACAATGGTAATATTGAGTTTGGTTGACAACATAACCAAATATCAACATTTAAAGGAGATGTATCTAATGCTTGGATAGTTCCATCTGAGCCACTGGTTTAATCCTATTCTTGAAATTTTATTTTTGGTTGAGATGGAGAACTGGATCCAACATATAATTTGATAATTTGTTAACTGGCTATTTACTGTATTGCAAAAGTGATAGTGAATATTGTTTTGTTGTCAATGCAACCAAATATCAACATTTGAAGGAGATGTACAGTATCTTCTGCTTGGATAGTTCCATCTGTGCCACTGAGTCTGTCTTTAATCCTAGTTTGTCTACAAATTAATAGATATGTTGGAATCACATCTCCATTTCAACCAAACATCAAAGTTAAAGAATGGGACTAAATCAAATTTGAAATGCACTTTAAATACAGTTTGATTTAATTTAGTTATATTCTTTAACTTAGATTTTTGGTTGAGATGAAGTGAATCCAAAATATGTATTATTAACTTGTAAATTCCATTTGAAATCAACCAAAACATGAAACAGTAGAGCTTTCTCAACAATCCTTCTCACAATAGCACATTGGTAGTAAGTAGTCAGTGGCAAATATCTAAACAGGGCTTGGTTAAATAGATCAACTCTCCAGTAGGAGGTGCAGCCCAGCCTATTGTTTTTTTCTTCTTAGAGGGGATATTATGTTGAAGATCTGACGTTGTTTCAATGGTACAAATTCAACATATTTTATATAAAGTTTGACTATGTTGAAAATTGACTACTATGATGACATAATCCTGTGGAATAAATTTCACAAAACAGTTTGTTAGAATCCAATGTATTTTCCACGTAGATTCCACATCACATTAAGTTGAGAAATTACGTTGAAACAATGTTGATTCAACCAGTTTGTGCCCAGTGGGATGGTGGTTTCTGGGAGCATGGAAGGAAATGGATTCTTGTGAGTTTGCCTCCTGGACTGCCCCACTTCCTGTGCCTTTTGCTTACTTTGACTTGTTTGTTAGTGTCATTTTAAATTGTATGGTTTGTAAATGTTCCTGGGCCATGAGAAAGGCCACGGATGAAAAGGTAAACGTGTAAACCATTACTTATTATGCATTAAATGGTGAAACTAGTCCCTTGTTTCCTGCTTCTGCCTGCTCAACCCAGATCCAAAAGAACCTGTCATATTTCCACCTCGTGACATTACCCTTTCAGTAAAGTTTGGGAAGCGTCTTAACAAATGCAGTCAAATATTAGGATATTTTAAAAGTGCTTTGAAGATTTGAAACATTTACATTTTTGTGAATTTGTGTTTTTACTAAATGTATAATTTAGCTGTTCGAATTTGGAAACCATGGGCCATTTTATAAATACACCTATAGAAATCTGAATTTTTCACAAATATCCAGTGTATCGACAGCATTTTTCTTCACAAAATCAATTCTCCATAATGTTATTTTTTAAAGCTTACATCACAAACATGCCTCATTGTGTTAAAGTAAACAAAATTACCCATTCTAAAATTGTGGCTTAAAAAAAAAAGTCAAATTTAGTAGATTATTTTATCAAATGCCTTATAACTCAACTGATGACCTGCAGATTATGTGCAACTGCAGATACCTTCTCATACAGTTACAGCCCTGACTGTTTAGATCCTACATAGTAAACATCCCCGGAACTTTGACACAGAAAGTCCCTAGCAATAACATGCCATGCATGGTAATCCCCTGACACCACCATGTCTCTGTCATAGAAATAGAATCAACACTTTATTTCTATGATCTCTTTAGTCCCCTTCTATGTGACATATGTTCCTCTTTCAAGTGAAAGCACATAGACTAAACACAAATGTCAAGAAGGCTTGCCAGCACAGTCACTTCTGTATGTTCCTCCCAGCATTCCCTTAGGCCTCGTACATCTGTACCCAGTATAATTCACACTCGGAAGCATCTTCTTATGAATCCTGTTTGTAAGAAGCTCCCTGGCTGTGAAACATTGCAGTCCATTGTTGGAAGCCTCAGTTCAGTTTCTATCATCGGTATTCATTCACATCTTTGTGTAGTCTGATGCGGAGTCCAATAGGGTCCTGTAGATGTTGGATCTGAGGAACCTGGGGTAGGAGTCTTTCTCCATCAGGCTGTACACAATCCTCTGGGCCTCGTCGAAGCAAACTGTGGAGGGCGTCTTCACATTCTGCCCGATGAGATCTCTGGTCTTGTGGTCAATGTTGATCTGGAGAGATTTAGAGGGAATTGATGAGACTTAGTGGATACAAGAAGTAGATGTGCCTCATGCAAAGCAAATGTGGCAATAAAAAGTAGATACATACGTGATCAAAGATCTACATGTTTTTGTGAAGTATTATACTATGTTTGTGAGTACAACGTGCCTCTTTCGGAGCCTCAGCTTCAATGTATGTCTTGTAGATCTTCTTGGCCCTGGAGGACAGCCTGAAGGAGGACTTAATCTTCTTGTAGTCTTCACAGATCAGCCAGAATTCAATGTTCTCATCACTGAACTCTGATTTCAGAAAGGCCTGAAATGTTGCCATGCCATCTAAAATGGGCATGAGAAGACATACTTAGCTAGGCTTTAAAACCTGCAAACCTACGAAAATGGACATATGATCATCATACCTTCAATGGTTCAACCTCCTTTTGTCTGTTTAAACGTTGTTTTGACGAACATGAAATGCTTACATTTTGATGTGAGAAGTCTCTCCAAAGACTGGGACCACAGGATAATTTCCTCAGTACTAAGTCTGTAAAGGAGGAGGACAGTTATTTTCAGATCAATACACTGGATGTTAATGTGGATGGTGGATGGGTCCTGATAGGAAAGGCTCATGGATATGGAGAGTCTATCCTTAGGCTATTTACCGTTCAGTGTTAGGGGCATGGGAAGATCTGCGTTGTAGTCGGGACCTCAAGTCGCATCCCCTGAAACAAAGTAAATAAGTAAAAGCATACACAAAAAAAAACATGCACATAAAACCTCAAAGTTATCTTGCTCCTACGTGCAAAGGCAGCCAGCAACATAATTTAGTGTTTTTAAAGAACAATTGTTTTTAAGAATCTGCAACTGTGCCGAATGACCAACAAACCAATAAATCAATGTGGAATGCAAGCAATACTTTATCAGCGAATACTCACTTTGTCTGCTTTCTTCTGTTGTCCTCCATGTCAATGTTGAGTGGATGCAGTTCCCTTGATGGTGATGTGACTAAGATAAGCATGTTTGGGGGAACACGATCATTGGGTTCTTTGTATGTATTACTCAGTGTTGGAGTTCTCTGCTAGCTTGTCAAATTGTGTCTGTTTTGACAGTCCTCCAAACACCCTCCTTTATACAAGCGACGGCTACTGTGATGTTAGTGTGTGTAGCGTCACCCGTTTCGTTGGCCTCTAACCACAGAAAAAGAGGAAGTAAGGGATGACGCTAGCTTGTTCACACCAGTGCAATGCAACTGACTGTCTGCGTTCAGAAACCTGCACAGGTCATTGCCTACCGATATTAAGGCCAGGGTATGCAAATGTCACGTGGAAAATTAAACAACCGATAAGCAAATTCTTACCTTCACTCTGTGGGCTCAAGTAAAGAACACGGTCCTTTGTTTAATTTTTTGAAACACATTTGTCAGGTGGAAGTGATACTTTCATTAGGTCTTTTGCTTTCATGTCCCATGATAGTGGAACTGTTGCGTTTTTTTTTATTTTTTTACACAATATAAACTTTTGCCTTTTCACAAGTATAACCCCAATAATTTTATCTGGAGTTTTTGGCAGAAGAGAACAATTGAAATAGGTCAAACCATGCAAGCAGAATAATTTGCCGGATTCGTCAGTGAAAATCCCACTGTCCACCTTCAAGTCTCACTTCTCCTTATGGTACACTTCACCTTACTGTATGACATCAGTAGTGGCCTCTGACATTTATTTTTCCGTCACAGAGAACCAATCATATGTAGTATGTTAGATAGATGGACAGATCGGGGCCAGATCACAATAGATACAAAGAGGATTTTGTCCTGACTAGATGACTAAACATGTTGTTAGTTTATTTCCATCAAAATGGCAGATCTTTATCAGATGACAACTAAGCAGACAAAACTAGCAGTCACAGTGTTGCTCACAGTTAATGTCACCATGAGAAACCAGTCAGGATAGACGTAAAACGGTCACATGGGTATGAGAACTCGGTCACATGGGTATGAGATCTCATGCACAGGCTGACCTGCAGCATATAACATCCTACTTCCAATACAGTCCTCAGGAATACATCGTTTCATGCTATACATGATTTCAAATGAATAGATCGTATTAACATTGTATTTCCATATTTAAATCAACATTGTAATTGAATATTGATCAAAGTGATGCATTTTTCAACTGCATGCGTGGGTGGGCATGCGTGTGCGCTTGTGTCAACTTTTTGAAACAAACCACATCTACTTCCACTTCCTCTTTCCTTAGCAGCCAACTGAAATGTGTTATATAATGACATGACTAAAAACAAAACAAATACATGAAATATCCCAGAAATGAAATATATGGGAGTCGGTGCATTCGACATGAGGTTGGCAGACAGTGAATTTCACTGACAGGATTGGCATGTTAACACGTTGACTATATATATATTTTGGAAATCTTTTGGAAAAAAATAACACTAACAAATTTTCATAGTGTTGTACACCGAACATACCTCCTAACTGCAGACCATGAAGAGACTGCAGGGTCGTTGCTGTAATGAGTACGATGGGAGACAGAGTGCTGGTTTCAAGCGCAGGGCGCAACAGGTGTTTATTAGTAAAGGACCACAGGAGAAGGCCGGTAGCTGGGTCCTGGGGCAGGCAGAAGGTCATCCAACAAGGTAACAGTACAGTCAGGGAAAAGGCTAATGACATAGTCTGGGAGATAAGGCAAGAGATTGATGACTAATAATGATGACTGATGACTAATAATAAAAGAGCATTGTTGGTGAGGATGGCCAAAAACTACGATACACGGGAGGACTCATACGGACCTAAACAGCGCTCCGACTAGACTGTGTATCAAAACAAACAATACCTCACAATGATGGGGTGCAAAGAATTGAACTAAATAGTGTGTGTAAATGACATACAGGTGTGTGAACAGGTGATCAGACTTCTGGTGATTGGGATCTGGAGAGTGAGCTGCGTTCAGGGAATCGATGTGTTTGAGAGTGTGAGCTGGAAAGTGGGCTGGAAAGTGAGCTGTGTTCAGGGGATCTATTGTATGTGTTTGAGAGTGTGAGCTGGAAAGTGGGCTGGAAAGTGAGCTGTGTTCAGGGGATCTACTGCATGTGTTTGAGAGTGTGAGCTGGAAAGTGGGCTGGAAAGTGAGCTGTGTTCAGGGGATCTACTGCATGTGTTTGAGAGTGTGAGTTGGAAGCAGACGTTACAGTTACACCACAAAAAAAGCAGAAGAAAGAAGATTTCGACACCCACCATCTCAGATTGTTCTGGAATTGTTTCTGCTGTTAGAAACAGATAGGATTAGCATTCCTGTAACATTACTTTGTTGAAACCTAATTTGATCTCTGAAAATGTAAGCTGATTGATTGCATCCAAGTTGGCCATTTTCATTTATAGGATTCATATAATATTGAATAAATATAGTACCTAAAATCATATTTGAACCAAACTTTTTTTTATAACAATGAGTTAGACATTAGGAATCCAAACGAATGGACAAAAGACAACCACGGACCCACACCCAATACCAATCCCACCCCAACAAGTATACACTGAGTATACAAAACATTAAGAACACCGGCTCTCTGGCTGCTGACTCATCTTCACACAGTTGATTGAAGTGCTGATCCCGCTACTGACGCTGGGCCTCAAGTGTCTTCAGGCATGAGGCCTCGGTCTCCCTCATGAAGTTCGCAGTGTTTCCTCTTCCCTGGGAAAATATATAGGCAAAAGTAATGAAATGTACAGTACAGTAATTATAAGGTACAGACTTCATAGCAAACCTGAGGGCAACCAGTGTGAGCGCAGTCTTGTTCTCCAACCATGTATTATCTCATAAAATGTATTACATCTTATCCAGCAAAGGCCAGTATGCGACCAATCAGATTTACCAAGCAGATTCATCAAAGATGCAAATAATAATTGTCTTGGGTCTCCTTGAGTAATGTTTAGGATCATAACCCTGCCATGACAAAAGCCCTGTAGAGATGAGCTTGCTCTGTTTGAGACAGCTAAATTGTGTGATAAGGGCTTAACAAGTGAACATGACGATCAATTGATATTGAACTGTTTCCAAACCGAGAATGGAACCTGGGTGTCTGTGGGTGCTGGGCTCTGAGGTTGTGGCTTCACCATTAGAGCATGCAGCTTTCTCTGGGTCTGTAGGTTCAGGAATGTCCTCTGAAAAGAAATGCTTGCTCATTTATTTAGAATTCAATACAGAAATATCTAATATACATAAGTATTCACACCCCTGAATCAAGACTTTGTAGAAGCACCTTTGGCAGAGATTACAGCTGTGAGTCTGTAAAAGTTTGTAAAAGCTTTACACACCCGGATTTTCCAACATTTTGCCCAATATTCTTTTCAAAATTCTTCAAGCTCTGTCAAATTGGTTGTAGATCATTGTTAGACAACCATTTTCAGGCCTTGCCATAGATTTTCAAGTAGATTAAAGTAAAAACTGTAACTCGGACACTCAGAAACGTTCACTATCTTCTTTGTAAGCAACTCCAGTGTAGATTTGGCCTTGTATTTTAGGTTATTGTCCTGCTGAAAGGTGAATTCATATCCCAGTGTCTGGTGGAAAGGTTTTCCTCTAGGATTTTGCCTGTGTTTAGCTCCATTACGTTTCTTTTTTATCTAGAAAACTCCCCAGTCCTTAACGATTACAAGCATACCCATAACATGATGCAGCTACCACTATGCTTGAAAATATGGAGAGTGGTACTCAGTAATGTGTTTTATTGTATTTTCCCCAAACACAATACTTTGTATTCAGGACAAAAAGTTAATTGCTTTGCCACATTTTTTGCAGTATTACTTTATTGCCTTGTTGCAAACAGGATGCATGTTTTGGAATAGTTTTATTCTGTACAAGCTTCCTTTTCACTTTGTAATTTAGGTTAGTATTGTGGAGTAACTACAATGTTGTTGATCCATTCTCAGTTTTCTCCTATCACAGCCATTAAATATTGGTCTCATGGTGAAATCCCTGAGTGGTTTGCTTCTTCTCTGGCAAATGAGTTAGGAAGGACATCTGTATCTTTGTAGTGACTGGGTGTATTGATACACCATCCAAATTGTAATTAATAACTTCAAACCATGCTCAAAGGGATATTCAATGTCTGCTTTTTATTTTTTTTACCCATCTACCCTTCTACCCTGCTCTTCTTTGCGAGGCATTGAAAAACATTCCTGGTCTTTGTGGTTGAATCTTTGTTTGAAATGCACTGCTCCACTGAGGGACCTTACAGTATGTGTGGGGTACAGAGCTGAGGTAGTTATTCAAAGAATTATGTTAAACACTATTATTGCACACAGTCCATGCAACTTAACTTATGTGACTTGTTATGCACATTTTTACTCCTGAACTTATTTAGGCTTGCCATAACAAAGGGGTTGAATATTTATTGACTCAAGACATTTCAGCTTACTTTTTAATTTTTATTTATATAATTCCACTTTGACATTATGGGATAATGTCATTATGGGATATTTTCCCACAAAATGTGGAAAAAGTCTAGGGTTGTGAATACTTTCTGAAAGTACTGTCAGTATGTTTTGTTTGTATCATGTAAGGTCGGCTGCTCCGGCTAACGTCAAACATGTAGCTATGTTCCCGGCATTGGCCTTCCATGGATGTTTACATGACAAGTTATCTACCTTGGTTTACGTCTCTCGCAGTGCTCACTCTGACATGCTACAGCTAGCTATGCTGAAGACATTGGTAGCTAGCTAGATTGTAATTTAGTGACCATTCCTTTGGATTTTTCACGAGTTACTCATTGTTAGAAAAAGTTTTTTGGAAATGGGATGTTAGCTACTATATTTATTGAATATTATATGAATCTCATGAATTAAAATGGCCAATTTTGGTGGAATGCATTATCTTCATTTCTCAGAGATCAAATTATGTTTAAACAAAATAACGTTGCAGAAATGCCAATCTTTCCTGTTTCTAACCAGAGAAACGATTTCAGAACCATCTGAGACGGTGGGTGTCATGGCTTGCTGAATGATATGGAACGACCCGGCATTTAGATAGGATTATTCTGAATTGTATACATGATTGCAACCAATTATACATAACTAGAAAAATACAATTCCTGAGTAATATTTGTGTGCTTGCTCAAGCTGTCCAAATGTATTTTGATGGCTGTGGGAGAAGTTTAAATTGTTTGAGCCCAGTGTAGAATTCAAGCCCAAACAGAAGGTAAAGCAGTCGTAAGAAGACATTGGAGACTTTCTATGATACCAGATGTACTATATTTTGGGCAACATGCCCTCTCTGTCTACCTAGGCTTACTTTGCATGCCGTCACCATGGTTACAGAAGGTATGCAAAGTTTCATCCATCAGGGCCAAGGTTCAGTAATGCACCTTTTGGCCCTACGCACAATGAACAAGCATTGTCAGTGCATCTAAACACCGTGGTTTAAAGCTTCCACTGGATGAGTGTTGATCATATGAAATGGACTGTTCTCTGCACTGTTCCATTTCTTCAAACATACATTTGAGGTTAAGGGTTAAGTTTAGGCACTATATCCAAACAGTTAAGGTAAGGGTTAAGGTTTGGGATAAACATTACATTTAGGTGCTCTTTCCAAATTGTTATGGTAAGGGTCCGTGGCGGTTCTAGCCTGTATGGCTCCCTGGGCGAACCCCCCCCCCCCCCTTTCAGCTCCCTTGGCGAACCTCCCCCCCCTTTCAGCTCCCTGGGCGAACCCCCCCTTTCAGCTCCCCATTCTGCACCAACTGTCATTTTTATTCAGACATTTGGAACAACACAAATAAATAATCATAACATTTAAAACGATATAAATATAAAAATATATACAAAAATAAGACTCCGAAATATCAAAAAGAAGTAACAAAGACAAATGGAAAGAAATTTGTGTTGATTTGGCACTCGAGCATCAATACATTATCCTTCCACCAACACTGTCAACCAAGAGTCAAGACTAAACCAATTCACCTTGGTGGTGTGCAGACTGGTTTTATATTATTCTCAACGATTTCACACAAACCAGAAAAAAATGCAACAATATGTCTGTGAAACTATATATTCACATGAATTGTGGTTTATTTGGTAATGTGATGTGACTGATTTTACTAATTGTATTAGTACTGTAAAAAGTTAAAGGTGCGCTATTTGATAGATTCCCCCACTCCCTCAACCTCGGGCTTCAAGTGGGGGAGACCTGAGGTCTACCTACCCCCGCCCCCCTCCCCCTCTCATACTTCTGAGCGGGAGACCTTCCCAGGCAGGAACCTGCCTAGCTCACAAACTAGAATCAGGGCTCCCACTCTGACAAGGTTAATTGATCCACATTCCCACACGGTGACATGATATCATTGACCTGACGTGCAAATTAGCGAAAGAAAACCGATCCCTCAAATGTGACCATTCCAAATGTCGCCTGTACCTAAATTTGCCACTGGTAAGGGTTAAGGTTTGAGATATGGTTAAAACCAAAACATAAATGTCCATGGCTGAGTGTTACAGTCATCGTTGCATCGATGCATGAAGAAGCCAAACACACAGAAATAAAAAACATAGAACACAAAACATAGAATGCCTACCCCAACTCACGCCCTGACCAAACCAAAATAGAGACATAAAAAGGATCTCTAAGGTCAGGGCGTGACAGTACCCCCCCCCCCCCAAAGGTGCGGACTCCGGCCACAAAACCTAAACCTATAGGGGAGGGTCAGGGTGGGCATCTATCCGCGGTGGCGGCTCTGATGCGGGACGTGGACCCCGCTCCACCTTAAGCTTGGCCCACTTACTGGCCCTCACCGCCGACCCCCAGACTGGGGACTCTGGCAGCTCCGGACACGAGGGAGACTCTGGCAGCTCCGGACACGAGGGAGACTCTGGCAGCTCCGGACACGAGGGAGACTCTGGCAGCTCCGGACACGAGGGAGACTCTGGCAGCTCCGGACACGAGGGAGACTCTGGCAGCTCCGGACACGAGGGAGACTCTGGCAGCTCCGGACACGAGGGAGACTCTGGCAGCTCCGGACACGAGGGAGACTCTGGCAGCTCCGGACACGAGGGAGACTCTGGCAGCTCCGGACACGAGGGAGTCTCTGGCAGCTCCGGACACGAGGGAGACTCTGGCAGCTCCGGACACGAGGGAGACTCTGGCAGCTCCGGACAGGACACAGGCACAGGACTCACCAGGCTGGGGAGACCTACTGGAGGCCTGGTCCGTGGAGGAGGCACAGGATAGACCGGGCTGTGGGGGAGCACTGGAGATCTGGTGCGTAGCCTTGACACCACTCTTCCAGGCTGAATGCCCACTCTAGCCCGGCACGTGCGGGGAGCTGGAACAGGGCACACTGGGATCTCCTGGCGAACTGGGGAAACCGTGCCTAGAGCCGGCGCGGGATATCCTGGCCCGAGGAGATGCACTGGAGGTCTGGAGAGCAGGGCTGGCACCATCCTTCCTGGCTGGGATCCTCACCCTAGCCCGGCAGATGCGGGGACCTGGAATGTAGCGCACCAGGCTAAGAACGCGTACTGGAGATCTGTAGCGCCAAGCTGGCACAAGACGTGCAGGGCTGGGGAGGCGCACAGGAGGCCTGGTGCGTGGGTCTGGCACAGTCTTCACCAGACGGGTAGCACGCACCCCAGGACGAGTATGGAGAGCTGACTCAGGTGACATCAAATCGAGGACACGCTCCGTCGGGCAGATGTCGTGCCTTATGCACCAACACAGCAACTCTCTCATTAATCTCTCCTCCAACCTCCCCATCAACTCCTTCACTGTCTCTGCTTTGCTTCCTTTGCTCACCTCCAATTTCACCCCGACTGGCTCTGGTTCCATCCTCGGCTCCGCCGACCGTCCCGTGTGCCACCCCCCAATTTTTTTTTTATTGGGGCTGCCTCTCCTGGCCACGCTGCTTGGTCCTTTGGTGGTGGGTAGTTCTGTTACGGTCATCGTTGCATGAAGAAGTGGACCAAAGCGCAGCTTGGTAAGTGTTCATGATTTATTAATAGAACTGAACACTGAATAACAAAAACAGCAACGAGAAAGAACCAAACCAAAACAGTTCTGTCTGGTGCAGACACAAAAACAGAAAACAACTACCCACAAAACACAGGTGGGAAAAGGCTACCTAAGTATGGTTCTCAATCAGAGACAGCGATAGACAGCTGCCTCTGATTGAGAACCACACCCGGCCAAACACACAGAAATAGAAAACATAGAACACAAAACATTGAATGCCCTACCCAACTCACGCCCTGACCAAACCAAAATAGAGACATAAAAAGGATCTCTAAGGTCAGGGCGTGACACTGGGATTGAACACAAAAACTTCTGATCAAGAGTCTTGGGATTACACCAATCAACAACAAAACCCAAACCTACTTGTTGGTAATAGTGCAAGTTGTCTGACACTATGTGGTTGTATAGGCTAAGTCATGACTGTCAACATGAAACCTGTGCAGCTTCTGTTTTATCTATTCCAGAATTCCCCAACTGGGGGCCCCCGGGTGGTTTTATTTGGTCCCCCAGGTTTTCTGACCAAGAACAAATATATATATTTGAGTGTGTAATTTTCATTGTTGGACATAAAAGACTGTAAAAACACCAGGAAATCAGCGCTAAGTGATTTTAATTTAAGAAATCTGTTCCCAAGTATTCCCAAACATAATAAAGAGACATGTGATTGTAAACAAATGTAAGCAAGGTTTGAAATTATTATGTTTCAATCAAACATTATATCTGTTTGGGCTTCTTGCGGTCAATTTGCAGTCTACAAATAATTTGTCATTTGTTCCGGCCCCCCAACCGCCCCTAACATATACATACACATTTGAATAATTTAGCAGGCACTTATCCAGAGTGAGTTACAGGAGAATGTAGGGTTAAGTGCTTGCTCAAGGGCACATCGACAGATTTTTCACCTAGTCAGCTCAGGGATTCGAATCATTGTGACTTTTCAGCTACTGGCCTAACGCTCTCAACTGCTAGGCTGGCCTAACCACTAGGCTACCTGCCACCCAAGTTCTGGTGCAGGGCCAGGTTAATTTGTTTACAAAACAAGAACATAACTCAATGTGTGAGCTTTGCTGCCACCTGGAGTTGGAGAGCTGTACACAATTCCAACACCCTTCTAACCCTTCTTAAAGTGTTCAGAATTGTTTTTTTAAATATTGTATTGATGCCAGCATGGGCTCGAGGGAGTTTCCATCATATTTCTGATTCCATTCATATTTATCCATGGATGGGGAGTTCGGGGAAACGGAAAGTTAATCGGATCGCAATCATGGTCAATCAAAACAATCAGGGGATGTTTTGCATCGAATTCAAAATGATAGCACAGAGACACCCTGACTGCACTACGCACAATTTACATGAGAGCAAAATTGCTGCTGATTAAACGTTTTCTTCAAAAGAGATATCTGATTTTAAATAAATACAGTTGAAGTCGGAAGTTTACATACACTTAGGTTGGAGTCATTAAAACCCATTTTTTCAACCACTCCACAAATGTCTTGTTAACAACCTATAGTCTTGGCAAGTCGGTTAGGACATCTACTTTGTGCATGACACAAGTCATTTTTCCAACAATTGTTTACAAACAGATTATTTCACTGTATCACAATTCCAGTGGGTCAGAAGTTTACTTACACTAAATTGACTGTGCCTTTAAACAGCTTGGAAAATCTCAGAAAACGATGTCATGGCTTTAGAAGCTTCTGATAGGCTAATTAACATAATTTGAGTCAATTGGAGATGTGCCTTTGGATGTATTTCAAGGCCTACCTTCAAACTCAGTGCCTCTTGGCTTGACATCATGGGAAAATCAAAAGAAATCAGACCTCAGAAAATTAATTGTAGACCTCCACAAGTCTGGTTCATCCTTGGGAGCAATTTCCAAACGCCTGAAGGTACCACGTTCATCTGTACAAACAATAATACGCATGTATAAACAACATGGGACCAAGCAGCTGTCATACCGCTCAGGAAGGAGACGCATTCTGTCTCCTAGAGATTAACATACTTTGGTGTGAAAAGTGTAAATCAATTGCAGAACAACAGCAAAGGATCTTGTGAAGTTCCTGGAGGAAACAGGTACAAAAGTATCTCTATCCACAGTAAAAACGAGTCCTATATCGACATTACCTGAAGGGCCACTCAGCCAGGAAGAAGCCATTGCTCCAAAACTGCCATAAAAAGCCAAACTACGGTTTGCAACTGCACGTGGGGACACACATACTTTTTTTTACTTTTTGGGGAAATGTCCTCTGGTCTGATGAAACAAAAATAGAACTGTTTGGCCATAATGACCCTCGTTATGTTTGGAGGAAATAGAGGGGGGGGGGGGGGGGGGGGGGCTGACCTAGGACAGGGAATGTTTATTAGGATTAAATGTCAGGAATTGTGAAAAACTGAGTTTAAATGTATTTGGCTAAGGTCTATGTAATCTTCCAACTTCAACTGCACATATGAACAGATCAAATAAACAAATGACAATAGAGATTTCAGATCATTCTCATTCATCACCTGACTCAAAGTTTTCCACCATTCACAAAAAATGCCCTCTCTTAGTCTCCCTGAATATCTGGGAACTTAAAAGGTTAGAATGCATACTACTTTGAATTGCAGTAGCCAGTGCACCTGTAAAAAGCAGGCACATAATGGTTGCATCTGGCTTTCCCCAAAAAATATCCACACAGAACAAGGACAGGAGCTTGGCAACTCATTTGAATAGTTTTTTTATTTCAAATTTGATGCTTGATTCATTCAGATCATTTTAATTTCAATTTGAGACGGTATCTGATTACATACAGAAGTGATAATACTATTGATACAAATTAAGAACTTATTCATCTAATTTATAGTCAAAGGGGCAACATTTTGGCATTTTAGTCTCTACAAATAACTTAGTTAAATACAACAACATTGCACACATGATACTATATACATTCATTGAGAATGGAATCAACCCATTAAATGTAGTCACCGGTTAAAGAAAATATGTTGTTTGGACATGGATTGCAATAACATGGTAAGCATAGCGTAGATGAAAGAGTTGAAAGAATGTGTTTCTCAACTTCTGGGTTGTTCTTGACCAGTTCCTGGTTAAATGGTGAGCTGGTGGCCATTTTAGTCAGTTCTCAGGTGCTAGTTTTAAGGAACGATACAATCCATTTCCACGTGCATTGCTACGTTTAAAAACAGTCTAGCCAGGAGATTCTGGACGTTGCTAAACTAAACCCTAGGTGGCAACACCCTAGGTAAGTCGAAAATAAGGTAAAAAATAAATAAAACCATCCCTTTAATCAAAGTGGTCCTCCATGGATGGAGGGACTATAGCTTGTGTGTGGTACATAAAACGTTGAGAAACACTTAGAGCGTTTGTCATTTAAGAGAGTCACCTTGCATCTGCTCTCCGAAGCAAATCCTGGTAGATGTCTGACTTGAGGAATCGTGGGTAACAATCCCTGGCCATCAGACTGTAGATCAGCTTCTGTGCCGCGTCAAAGGAAGTCAGGCTCGGCTGGGAGATGTTCTTGGTGATATTTTCTCTGGTCCCACAATCAATGTTGATCTTCAACCAAGATATAACCCCAGTAAATATATGTTTTTTTCCCCCCAGACACATTTCTACATCTTATCTCCACTGAATGTCTAAAGGCAGACAAAAGTATAAACAAGTCTAGATCCAACCAGGTCCTCATTAATTCATTTGTTTGTTCTGAGTTGTTATGAAATCCATCAGATTGTCATCGGTGGTTGTATGTGTCGAGTGTTTCAGAGTACGGATGCTGATCTAGGATCAGGGATCTCTTGCCATTTAATTGTATTCATTATGATCTTAAAGGCTAAACTGATCAGCCTAGATCAGCACTCCTACTCTGAGATGCTTGATACATACGGCCTCAGGTAGCTACTTACCTGTCTGGGTGCTTCACATTCCACAAACTCAGAGTAGATCCTGTTTGCAGAGGAGATCATCTCTGGAAGAGACTTGATCTTCTTGTAGTCCTCACAGGCCAGCCAAAACAGGATATTCTCCTCACTATACTCTGACTTCAGGAATTGTCGGAAAGCTGCCTGCCCAGCTGGACATATGGAAAAATAGGAAAAGAAGGGAAATGAGATGTCTCTATGTTTGTTATTGTAAGAAAGCATATGAGCGTGAGTTCTGTCGCAAGACAAAGGCAGTAATCCTAACCTGATACATTTTAGTTACTTGTAACAGACAATCGTAATTTGCCTGTGATTTTCTACATCACATCCTGAGGATGGCATAATGAGCTTGGCACTGTCGGTGATGCCTTCTAGACAGGCAGTATAGTAAAAGGATAAAAACGTTGTCCTTACGTTTACTACACAGGAGTTTGTCCACAGACTCTCCCCAAGTCTCAGCCTCTTCAAGTGGGTCCTTGAGAAAGCAACAAAATCTACCCTTGAAAAGAGCGTTGAGATCCATCACTAGCCCAGTAATCAATGATTTTCAAAACACAATATCAAATCTGCCTCACACCTGGAAAGGAAATAGATGAATACGGTCCATCAATGTTTTTTTGCATTTCAAAAATATGTTTTATAGTCCAGTGAAAATAACCTGTTATCCAATACATCATATTAGCTTAGATACAAAATGCACATAGTAGACTCCTCATTCTTGTAATAAGTCGTAACTTGTCTTGAAACATAGCGGCATTCATCTACAGAATCAGTGATAAAGAAACTCACTTTATTGCCATGGCAGCGTTGTCTGTCTGGGAGAGAGAAAATTGTTTCCTGCCAATGTGAGGCTAAGATTTGGATTGTTCCGAGGTGAGGGAGTTAAGTTGCAGGGAATGATCTAGACCAGACTCCCTCCGTGAATGGAACGCATGAAAATCAGTATGCAAAGTGATGTTTGCGAGAGAGGGTATCCTTCCTTCCGAGGCCTCTCTGACCTCTGAGAGAGTACACACCTGGGTTTCAAGGAGTGGCCCTCATGTCTTCTATGATATCCTGTCCACCTCAGTTTCAATCATAGATATGAAGATGAAAGACAGAGCATATAGTCCTAATATAACCCCAAGGGGAAAAAAAGAGTGTACCATGGTACATTTACCATGGTAAAGGACGTCACCATCGATGAATGGCACTTTTGAAGAATTCGAAACAACTAGTACTACTCGGTAACAAATGGTGCCCAGTAGAGCTTGTTTCAAGTGTTTATTAGAATGTTATAGAGATATAACTTTTTATATGTTATTACTCTGTAATTACCATTTCACCAGATGATTTCTCAGTGGATAAATACTCTACAGTAAAACCAAAATCTCTTTCAGATAGTCGTTCATAGTCAGTAACAGAAACATAAGATAAACACGCATGGCCATGGGCTATAGTATCCCAACAAAATAGTCACCTAAAATACACAATACACATATCGAAGTACGCATTTTTATACTTTTCAAGTACAGGTATGTGTATTGATGTTTTTCAAACATCCTAAAAAGCTACACATGGAATATCTCATCAGCTGTTGTACTGTAACAAAATAGGCAACTACAGCATCAAAACATATTGAAGGATGTGTGAAGGATTTTGGAATACAGGTATCTGTATTTATGCTTTTGAACAGCCGAAGAAGCTACAGATGGAAAATGAAATGAGGTCAAATGAGTGAGGTGAAATGCAAAATGGAAAATGAAAGGTAAACAGATGATGAAGTGCTGATGAAGCACCTAGATGGGAGGCTGACCATAAACAAATAGAGCATGAAGGGAATCCCGCATCCTGGTACTACGCTGGATTTGCATCTCTGTTGTGGAACATCTTCCACATTTAATTATAATGACACAGCAACAATAATATTCTATGCTATGCTCTGTGCACGATGCGTGTGATATCTTCAGTCAGTCAGTCTGTCAAATCTAACCCTGCACTAAAGCACATCATATGTTTAGACCGTGTAAACTCTATTTTGACTTGTGTGAAAGTTTGAGTGATATCCGAGTGTTAGGAATACTGGCCTTTGTGAATAAAGTACTAAAAGTACAATATGGTCCATGTTTGCTTGAAAAGGGCTACATATATCAAATATTGTACTGGTTATATTTCCCTTCTCTGATCCTTTTATGGTGTTGAATATCTACCACCTTGATGGGAGGGTCAAAGGTTAACCACAGATGCAGTCAGTGCAAGGTATACCCTTTCTGCATATTGGAAACCCATTCTCATGTGTCAGCCAAGTGATGCATTGTGGGATAGGGGTAATGGAATATTCCCAATGTATCCAGTAACTGCAAATGTGTAGTCATTAATGTACTAATGAAGATTAATGATGGCGGGTCATGGTATATGAGGACAGTCTTCATGGTGTACGAGGACAGTCCTCCCTGTGGTGCTCACATATCCTGATCCCCATCATCCTCCAACCCAGGATATTATGTGCTTCCCAAACAAAACCAAGAATGGAAATCTCACCAAGTGATGGAAAACACCACGGCGATCCCGATTTGCATCCGCGTGGACGAAATTTGATTTTCAAAAGAGGTGCTTGTCTCGCATGTGCACAGTGCTGAGAAGTGTTGCAATTGGTGCACTGCAGACTCTAAAACACCGTCTATTGCTGGTGTGGTTGCTATACATCCCAAAACTACAAAGTTGGTGGATTCTTATTCAAGTTAACCCAGAGGAGTTTATTATCAAAGCATTCCTACCCACACACAAAACATAAATAAAACAGTTTTTCCCCCTATTTGTTGTTTCCCTTATTCCCTTAGCCATGTAGACATTGCGTTGTGGCATGTTTATTAAAATGTACAGGTTTCATACAAACATTAATTCATTCCTCTTCCAACACCATGTCATCTAGCTGTCATGGTTAGGGCCAGGAGTTTTCCATAGTAACATAGTAACAAGGCCCAATCATTTTTTCTGGCTACTTGATTTGACCAGGAAGTACTCTTGGCCCACACTGGGTTAGTGTGCTTCCTCTGGTAACCCACAGTGAGGCGCTGTGTATCCTCGACCAGCACCTTCAGCAGCCTACAAAAAAACAAGTATATTTTCCCCATGTGCTGCAACAATGCCTGCCCACCTGTGTGAAATAAATATACATATTCGATTTAAAAAAAGGCAAGGCAAGGATTTGAATCCCACAGTGTACATAGTCCTCCACTCCTAACACTTTTTTGTCTCCACTGTAAGTAAGTTCATTTCTAGGGCATCGGTTTGAATCAGTGAGGGGTAAGGAAACATCAGCCAACGTTAGCATTCCTGTATTAAATGAATGTAAATTGAAGCTAAATGCTAAATGCTTTATCGCGTTTTTTCTGTTGCCTGCCTGGCATATGTATTTATTAGGGTTGTTTCGTCGCGAAGTCTTAAGGCAAGTCAAGTGTGGCGCCTAGTGATTTCTCTATCCGAAAGATTTGGCATTGCTGTGAACTGTCTTGGAATTTCAACTACTACTAATACGGGATTTTTTTATGTCACTCAAATTCTTGATTGTTTTTGTCAAATACTCTTGCATATTCAACATTTTATATATATATATATATATATATATATATATATATATATATATATATATATATATATATATATATATATATATATATATCCCACCAAACTCCCATGGTGAAGATGCCATGAAGCCAATACTGTCCGTCATTTAACTCTTAGTGGGTAGGAAACAATCCAATCAGTTTGCTGTAATGATTTCGACACCGCCAAGATAGATTCAGTGGGATCGTTGGCAGCTTGGAATGATTACATATTTTTATTTGTAAGGAATACCGTGTGCATGCCAATGACGTGAATATTTCTAATCGTAGAGTGGTTACTCACTTGCTCAGTGAGGTCTATACATTTTTTTGGGTGATTCGGCAGCGGGTTCCTTCCAAATACTTCTATCGTACCTTCTGATTGTGTAAGGCACTAACGTCATAGTCGCTATTTGTCATGTTTTTTGTTTGTCCCTTTTGACATAATTGAACCGTTATAAACGTTAGAAAAAGCTTTAATAGTACATTGTTTATTCCAATAATTACTCTCCAGACTATATATACAATTTACAACTAAAAGCCAACATAACAGATTATTATCATAAATTATTGAATTAATACAAGCAGTGGCAAGACATTTAACGGTAATCAAGATGAACGTTGCATATTAGTATTCGAACACAGTATTCTGTGTCTAGATGGGGAACACTTTAACTGATAGCTGTAAAGTCAAATCTCTTCAGAAAGTCTCATTAAAAAACACAACAACGAGTCACACAGCGAGTCAGATACAGGCATTGCACTGCAAGAGAAATCAGAAGGGTGTGTGTGTGTTTTGTGCTACTCTCAGTTTAAGATTCTACAACCAGGCAGAGGAGTCGCCCGTGGCCTCCCCTCGCGGCTCATTGAAAACGCAGGACCGTGACCTCCGGCGGAACATGGTGGTCCCGGGGCCTTTTCTCTTGGTGAGGCGAAGGTAGATTTCGGAAGTGAGGAACCTCGGGTAGCAGTCTTTTTTCATCAGGCTGAAGACTTTGCTCTGTGCCGCATCGAAGCAGGTATTCGTCGGCGTGGTGATGGTCTTCTGGATGGCCACCTTTGTTGCGTAGTCGATGTTGACCTAAAAGTAAAGTGACACTATTATGTTAAGTGGCTCAATCCCAAATCAAACCTTAGATATGGTAATATGGTACTAGCTCCTCCTTCCCATTTGATTGTTTTCAAAAGAAAAGCAATGCTCATTCCAATTGGTGCTTGTACAAAGCACATCTTCCCGTTGATTTTGCGATCACTCAAACATCTGTTATGTCCGCTCAAACAAATTCCAGTTCCCTTCAAAATTTCAGTTTTTTTATTTGCATCTACACTATATATACAAAAGTATGTGGACACCGCTTCAAAGTAGTGGATTCGGCTATTTCAGCCAGACCCGTTGCTGACAGGTGTATAAATCGAGCACACAGTCATGCAATCTCCATAGACAAACATTGGCAGTAGAATGGACTTACTGAAGAGCTCAGTGACTTTCAACGACTCCCAACAAGTCAAATTGCTAACCCTGCTAGAGCTGCCCGGGTCAAATTTAAGTTCTGTTATTGTGAGGTGGAAACAGATAGGAGCAACAATGGCTCAGCCGTGAAGTGGTAGGCCACACAAGCTCACAGAACGGGACCGCCAAGTGCTGAAGCACATAACGCGTAAAAATCGTTGATGTAATCATTGTGTGCTAGGAGAATGGGACCAAATACTAAACTTTTGACTACTTTAATGCAGATATAAGTGAATCTGTCCTATTGCCACTCACTGTAGTCTCCGCCTAATGTTGAATATGCAAGAGTATTTGACAAAAACAATCAAGAATTTGAGTGAAATCCATGGTGAAAGCTACTGGTGATTGTGAAATCGTGAGGGGGCGGTACCTTAGAGAGATGCTTGTTGGAAATAGAGTAATTTCATGCAAATTTATTAAATTATGCCCATGGTTATATAGAAATTACATGTTATTTTAGCTCTACACCCAATCCTTTCTATTGGCAAGTGTGACTTGTTTAAGATCATTGGGAGAGGGGTAAATGTACTCAAAACAGCTACAGTTCATGACTGGCCCAAGACACCTTGAGACATTCTTCCTAGTTTATGTTACGCAGAGCCCTCCATGTAAATGCACTTCTGTGACACAATACATGTCCCTGTACTTGGTTTGGAAGTCATGCTCACTTATTCTTCAACTGAGCTTAGAAGACACTAACATCTTCATCTCAAACTGAAAGAGTCTGGGTAATCATTCCACTGGCTCAGTTGCTGCTAGTCGCAGAGAAGGAAAACCACACGGTCACGATCTGTCTCCATCCAATGGTGCCTGAGGTTGTAACGCTTCTAAACCACACGCTTCTGTAATGGTCATATCTGTCTTACTAGGGGAGTAGAGCATCTTCTTAACCACAGGTTTATCATGCACTCGGGGCTTTGTTCATGCCTCATACTCATTGTAACCTCTGCATAATTCCAATGCATAGTTTATAAAAGTTGAAGTCTGTATAGCGGTGAATGTTGATGCATTTGCATCCAGTCTCCTTTTGAATTAGATCAAGACCATAGAAGAGCAACAAAATTGAGATTTGATCTTTCTGTGAATGCTTGACCAACTAGCAGCTTTAGGGAAGTCCCATTGATGTGGCCCCAACAGTTTCCCCAATTGCCATTAATAGGGCCCACATGGTCAGGGAAACATCTAGACCCTATACAGCTTATAAAGCTCCAGCAAGGCCTATTTGGTTTCGTTTCTCAAGCACCATATATACCTCCTTTGGGGCATCGGCTTCAATGAAGACAGCATACATCTGCTTGGCTTTGGTGATGAGCCTGGAATCCGAGTCGATGGTCTTGTATTCCTCACAGGCCAACCAGAACTCAATGTTCTCCTCACTGAACTCTGTTCTGAGGAACTGAGAAAACGTCTCCACTCCATCTACTCGGGGGAGAAGAACATACTCTTTAATGATCCATTGGATTTATTGGATTCAATCGTGAGGCTTATATGGATAAAAAAACAACATGTACTGCTCCAGAATAATGGCAACAAAGGGATCTGCACTGTGCCCACTGATACTATGGATGAGTTACTTCGTAACTTACACTTGATTGAATTTCAGACTGCATTAATTGAGATTTGGCTGATTTTGGTTCATTCCGATTCAAAATAGAAATGGTCAAGCTCTGTAGATTCCCATCCTGCTCTCAATGGAAAGTGGGAAAGACAATATTGAACATTCAACCAGTGATCTCAATGACTCATAGAGCGAGCCCCGCAAAATTATTCACAGCTGTAATGAAACACTCTTTCAATAGACATATCAGGAAGTTAGACAGGTTTGATAGTCTTACCTAACACTAAAAATATAGCAGTGACACTCCATTGTTCTCTCCTCTAACCTTTAATTTCCCTAAAGACACTGTGGCTTCCCATTAAAGTTGTGCCTTGAACAAAAATAGACTCGCAATTTGTGACTAAATCAGACATCGCCGGTTTCAATCTAACCTGAATGTCTGAGCAGCTCTTCAAAGGTGCTACTCCAACTCAGAGCTGCCTCCGGTGAGATGCTGCGGAAAAAAAAGAGTCAGAGATACCATTTAAGTCCTTTGCTAATGATGTGTTTATTTGTTTATATATCTTTCTGTGCAAGCCTGTTGAACACCGATGGTGGGCTACAGTATGTCTAGCTTCTGTTGTTCCCCAATGGTATTTGGATTGAGGAAAATAAACTGTATAGTCCATGAATTTAAAGGGGTATTTCAGCTAAATGACACATTTAGATATTTGTTTCCTTGTAGTAGTCTATGGGCTGGGCAATGCTGCTTAGGACTTATGGCAACAACGATCTAAATGTAATTGCGCTGAACTTGCCCTTTAAAGGCCCGCACAGACTATAAGATTTTAGCCGTCTCATATGCCACCCAGACAACATGTACACATCGTGGGCAAATTCTTAGGTCGTAAAACGATTGTCGGGCGTCTCACTGTGACAGGGTCTTGGGTTTGCCCATTTAAGTATGACTGTGTGCGGTCATAGTCTCCAACAAAGTTCTGGCAGTGTCAACAATGTTGAGCCTTAGTCGTGCAGTGTGGCATGCATTTATTTCTTCAAAATTAGAATTCACACATCGG
The DNA here is from genome assembly GCF_013265735.2 of Oncorhynchus mykiss. NCBI lineage: Eukaryota > Metazoa > Chordata > Actinopteri > Salmoniformes > Salmonidae > Oncorhynchus > Oncorhynchus mykiss. The sequence continues at coordinate 50,935,937 of NC_048572.1, read as the reverse complement.
ATAATGAAAACTTGGCGCAAGTAATGGCCTGTGTGTAGTTCCAAATAACATAGACACACGTCGGCTGTCAACATGTCAACGCTTGTATTGTGTAACCAGCAATGACTATACTGGGGGCGCATATCCCATTGGAGCTATGGGCCTAACATTCAGTGTTAGCGTTTCCATGTTGTGATGTTCCTCTTCCATTTGAGAGTTGAGCTCCTCATGACGAGGAGAGCACGCTCACAGAGGTAGGAGGAGCAATGTCTGTCAGTCGTCAGCTTGTTGTTGTTCTCTCGATGCCGTGCTTGATACGTCCAGTTGACGTAGCCCAGCCCGGCTGACCTAGCCTCGCAAGCCAATTGCAGGATGGGACGACAGAACTGAAGCAAATCATACAATCTGGCCAAGTTGATGTAAATTAGGTCACATCGCACAGTGTGACGTGTAATAATCGTAAAAGACTAAATCCGACGTACAGTGTGGAAAGCCCTTGAGATTGAAAATGATCTTCAATACAAATTGGGTAACTGGGGCAATTAAACATGTTAATGTTTCCATTGCTTTGCCTCTGCACTTGACTGACGCCTTACTTGCTGGTTGCGGTGGTGGTCTTCTTTTCTGGACTGATGTTTTCATGGGAGCCTGACTTGGTCAGCAGAAGGCTCAGTTGGCACCTCTTGTCTTTCAATCTGCAACCAGAGTTAATGGAACACTTTACATAATGATTACATTTCGGTTTACTGTACAGCAGTTTAATCATAATGAATGAAATCACTAGCCTGGCCCCAGACCTGTTTGTGCTGTCTTGCCAACTCCTATGGTTATTATTACGCTAAACATTGTTTCAGTCGGCAAGACAGCGCAAACATATCTGGGAACCAGGCTACAAAATCACAACAACAGAGTAATAAACCAGCCATTGTTTACTCAAGCCGAGGACCTTTAACATGGACGATCACATGATAACGGAAATAAATAGGACCTCTTCTTTCGTTCCACCTGGGCCACATGACGTAAAGGCCAACAGAGCAAGCAGTGTTTCACTAAAGGCAGCAGTGGCATCTCATGGGGTGGACAGTGCCCTTGAGAATGACAGCAAAGTGAGACGGTGTGGGGTGGACAGTGCCCTTGAGAATGACAGCAAAGTGAGACGGTGTGGGGTGGACAGTGCCCTTGAGAATGCTAGCAAAGTGAGATGGTGTCAGCGTGCTAACCATCATTCTGAAACGAGGAACCAACCACACACATATGCCCTGTAGACACAGAACAAAGGCCAACCAAGGGGAAATGTACTTCTGCACCTCTTCTCAACGAACCAGTATCTGCAGCACGTTCAAGGGAATTTGCATGGGCAGGAATTCACACCGACGGACACTTGAAACGGTGTGGCAAATCATTGAAAAGTTGCATTTCCCGTCCCCTCTCTACCTCCTGTCGAGGTTGTGTCGTTCAACTTTGTGTCGTTAAATGATGGATAGTCACGAGGAACACATGTTTTACCAGGTCACAATTCATCCCCATGGCGTAGAGTCATTTCATTTGCCTCACAGTTCTACATCAAAAGTATCAACAAACCGAGACAGCCCCAAAGGACTTCACACCCTCAAACAAACGACGCTGTGGCACTTTAACAGCTACTCTGCGTCTCCTCTTGTCTCGTTGAGAACTCAGAGAGGCAAAATAAACGAACCAAGGTACAGAACTCACGGTTGTTAGTGCTAGGGTGTCACCTTAACGAATGAGCATTTCTTTTCTGATCTCCTGCTATTGAGAGAATGGCAATGGCTCTCAGATGCACATGTGCCCTCTCACTCTGTAGAGACAAGTCAAGTGTGGTGCCATGGCAGACCCCCTTACATTATGAAGTCAACACCAACACTTAATGAGTGGAAGAGTTGTGGAGGAGAAAGTCACAATATAAGAGAAGATACTCATACTAGCGATAAGGTTTTCTCTGTCTGTCTCCCATTGCTGTTGTGCAATGCAAATAAAGGAAGTGGCATTCTTACAAGATGTAATGAAACAAGGTCTTAAAAGCTTCACAGAATTGTTAAAATACACAAAAAAATCGAATTCTGCTTTCAAATAAAAAAGGATAGGAAGATTTCAAGTGCAAAAAACCTACCTGGAATTACTATCTTTCATTCTCGGTGCCTTCAAGTCCTTAGGACCAAGCATTTTGAAATACGCTTCCTCCTTTGGGGCCAAAAAGTTGAATTGAGGAAATAGAAAAACAAATGTCTCCATGCTAGCTTCCTTCTAACTTTAGCATTTGTGAAGGCAGACCACGAGCAGCTCTTAGTGTTCGTTTAACCCCATCGTTTGTACCACATCTCTTTTTAAAGCTTCGCATAGCTAAAATATTTCCCCTGTACCTTTCACACGGCTTCCTGACCTAGGTGAACTACTGAGTTTACCGCAGCATCAGTGATAAAGAAAACCCCCTCATGCTCAACATCCTGCTTTAAAACTATTAACTATGAACTTCAAAGAAAACAATAACTTCCTATTACCAGACAAATACTGCATTTACATTAGTAATACTGTACAAACCTGGATTAGGCCTACATTATGACTCCATCAAGCATTAAGTGATAGACTGATATGCAAAGCTACTGTTGCAAATATTCGGATCAAAGGTATATTGAAGCACTTTCAACCTGTGTTAATAGTGTATTGAACCTGTATTGAATCACTTTGAACCTGTATTAATAGTGTATTGAACCTGTTCAAACCCGCGCTTTGAATGCAGCAGGTAGCCTAGTGGTTAGAGGGTTGGGCCAGTAACCGAAGGTCATTGATTTGAAAACCCGTTCCGATGAAGTGAAAAATCTGCCGATGTGCCCTTGAGCAAGGCACTTAACTCTCATTTGCTCCAGGGGCGCTGTACTACTATGGCTGACCCTGTAAAATTACACATTTCACTAAACATATCTGGTGTATCTGACAATAAAAATATATATACATACACTGAGTGTACAAAACATTAGGAACACATGCTCTTTCCATGACAGACTGACCAGGTGAATGCTATGATCCCTTATTGATGTCACCTGTTAAATCCACTTCAATCAGTGTAGATGAAGGGGAGGTGACAGGCTAACCTTTTACTGCAATGTGCTAAATCAGGGACAATGTGCTAAATCAGGGTCACACAGTATGGTTCTTGGTAGTCTTAAACAAATCTACTTTGAGACAAATGTATACACCTCACACACATGGTTATGGGCTTAAACATTCCACCCATGACGCCACTAAAGGGTGACTTGATTTGACTGCGGGAAAGAACTACAGAAGGATTTTTAGGCCTTGAGACAATTTAGACATGGATAGTGTATGTGTGCCATTCAGAGGGGGAATGGGCGAGACAAAATGTAAGCGCCTTTGAACGGTGAATGGTAGCAGGTGCCAGGCGCACCAGTTTGAGTGTGTCAACTGCAATGCTGCTGGGTTTTTCCCCCCTTAAATAGTTTTCCGTATCTATCAAGAATGGTCCACCCCCCGCCCCCAAAGGACATCCAGCCAACTTAACACAACTGTGGGCCCAGCATACCTGTAGAATGCTTTGACCCGACGAATTGAGGCTGTTCTGAGGGCAAAAGGGGATGCAACTCAATTTTAGGACTGTGTTCCTAATGTTTGTACACTCAGTGTTTATACTGTATACAGTGTATTGTGTGACTTGACCGGGTATCAAAACATGAAGCGCTGTCAAGTATTATGATAATCTCAGATAATTATATGGGTAGTTGTTTGACAGTGCATGATCTAACAGTGATCGATGGTGTTGCTGCGACTACGTTGTTGCCTTCTACAGGTGTCCTATCAGGCCGTGTGTCTGCAAACTGCTAAAGATGAACAGTGTTGCGTCATAACAGCCAGCACACAATTGACACACCCAATTAGCATTCTCCTCAAAGGAAGCCAGAGGTTTAAACACTCCACGAGCGAAACATCATCCCCTCATTCAGATAATACGAGGGGTGGTGGTTTTGCAACTTATCGGCAAGATGTCATCTCAAAGTGCAAGGCGCTGTCGTTCCCGATTGACAGAGTAATGCTGTGATTCCGCCGCGCTATCGGCAGCCAGCCAGTGAAGAGATAGAGTGGAATGAGATGGAATGGATAGTAAAATGGTTTGCATAAAGGCTGGGTACGGAGGCCTGGCGGTTTCCAGGGCATCAGTGGTTTAATAGAGATAGACAAACCCACAGTGACACGGCGGAGAGCAACAGGGAATAGGTGCCCTCGCAGATAGACAGAGACAACTGTGATGTCTTTGTTTTAAAGGAGAGTAGGAGAAACAGCAACCACCGAAGCCCAGAGAAGAGGATGGACTTGTGAATGGGAACAATGCAGTTGAATGTTTAACCATAGCAAACACAGACCATGGGCCTGGTTCATAATACCGTTTGACACTACACCCAACTACGGATCTTATGGTACTCTAATGCATCATCAGTCCTCCTCTACTTATCGCGGATAAGCTATTCTCGTGCCATCCTAATAACCACAAGACAACACAAGTTGCGGTTGTTGACATAACTGGACTTCAGCAGTTATGAAATTCTTATGTACTACTTTTGAATGATGTATGAATGAGTTATGAATGAGTTATGAATGATTTATGAATGAGTTATGAATGATTTATGAATGAGTTATGAAGCCCTTATGTTTGGTCCCTTCAAATAACATTTTACCTAGATGACTACATAGATAGACGTTTAATTGTCACATACGCCGGATAGGTGCAGTGAAATGTGTTGTTTTACAAGGTCAGTCATAGTAGTACGGCGCCCCTGGAGCAAATTAGGGTTAACAGCCTTGCTCAAGGGCACATCGGCAGATTGTTCACGTTGTCGGCTCGGGTATTCAAACCAACGATCTTTTGCTTACTGGCCCATCACTCTAAAAGCTAGGCTACCTGCCACCCGAGTTAGCTTATTAGCTACCTTACTTCATTATGTGTATACTGCAAGTCAGTGGTCACCAACGTAGAAAAGCAAGCCGAGATCTACTGTTCAGAAAAAGAAAAAAAACATGACTTATAAAACACAAGCCTATGTAGCAATGAGGTTTGTGCAGTAGGCTATAGGCCCAATACATTATCACTGCATATTGGCTATGCTTGAATTGCCCTGCCAATGTTGTTCTTCTCAGACCATTTTGAAATACATTTTTTGGTATATGATAACACTGGTAATAGATCATTTGTTGTATTACTTGTGAGGCACAGCTGAGTGAGCATAATAATTAGCTTTTTTACATTTTACTGGACCGATGGCCTGCATCTGATGGTCAGTCTGAGGGGAGGGAGGGAGAGAGCAGCGTTGAGGCTCACCCGTCCCTCCGCTCTCTCTCCCTCCTCTGAGACAAGGGGACACAGTCGCACTGCAATATCTCTGCCTCATCCACCAATTCACGTTGTTACTCCTATGACCAGAGAATGTGAAATATTCCTCGCTGTTAAAAAAGACAAGCCGCTAATAAAAAACAATTCAAGCTTATCAAAACACTTTGCTATACTCATTCATTGCAGCTGCAGTGCTGGTTGTGGCGTGCGTGGAAGTATGGAGAATGCACATGTTATGGCTTATAAAAGTGTCGAACAATGTGTTGACAGTGCTGAATAACAAATTAAACATGAATTTACTAATACAGCAGCTCTTTGCTGTTATCATTGAGTCTCTCTCTAGTCATGGTTTTACAAGTTTTGAAATCTCACCGTATCGACTTTGTTATGCGTTCGCGGCTTTTTTTGTCTTTTTTTTTTTTATACAGCCTATGGCTTGAAAAAACTGTGCAGTCACAGTGATCTGAGCTATCTGATAGGTCAGCAGTAGGCCTATAGGTACACTTGATTTGCTCTCTGGGCCTGCTGGGTATGGCAGAGTTCTATCTTCAGACACATGAAATGGTTCAAAATGTGAACAGTTTGCCTTCCCGGCGCTAATGCTGCTGAATCAAGTGCACCTACCGCCAACAGCGCTAAACAAAAAAACAAAAAAAGGCTTTATCGATGTTGTTTTTTACAGAAATGTTTGGTGATCGACTACGAATGCCCCTTGGAGATCGACCAGTCGACCATTGCTGTAAGTAGTTACTGTTTTGCACTTAAAGGTCCAAATGCAGCTGTTTTTATCTCAATATTAAATAATTTCTGGGTAACAATTAAGTACCATACTGTGATTGTTTACAATTAAAATGGTCAAAAATAAACAAAAATAGCTTATTTGCAAAAATCTATTTCTCAAGCAATAATTTTGCTAGGACTGTCTGGGAGTGGTCTGAGTATCTGTTATTGGCAGAGAAGTTTGGAACGCTCTTTTTTATTGGTCTGTTAACTAATTTTTATTTTTTCTTTATTTAACTAGGCAAGTCAGTTAAGAACAAATTCTTATTTTCAATGACGGCCTAGGAACACTGGGTTAACTGCCTTGTTCAGGGGAAGAACCATAGATTTTTTACCTTGTCAGCTTGGGGATTTGATCTTGCAACCTTTTGGTTACTAGTCCAACGCTTTAACCACTAGGCCCCAAGAAGTAGGCTACTTTTATATATATAACACAGGGAAATCACATTTTTGACTGCACTGGGCCTTTAAGCGGCAACACTCAAGAGCACCGTCCTGCTGTGGCAAGTTTATTACTAACAGTTGAATCATTACAACCAATTAAAATGAAAGTCTATCAAATTAGTTTGTTAGCTCAGGTGTGGTTAACTCGTTAGGTATTCTGGGCCGAATGTCTGGAGGATCGATGCATCTGCAGAACCGAATAGATGCTGCCAGCTGGTCACCAATGATTTGATTTGTTTCATTATTCAAAATAATATTCAGAGAACCATTACAGTTGAATTATTTCACTACCAGCTCCTGCAATTCATTCCAAAAGCAATATGGCCACACGTCGTTAGCATGAAAACTCAATGAGAGCAAAGGCTGTTCTTCTGTCTCTGTGGCGTTTCAGGATGCTTTAAAATGTTCATTTACATGGAGTGTAGTTGCTGGGGTGGGTGGATGAGTAGATTCAGTGTAGCAAAGACACTAGGGGATATGGCACCATTTAAAAAAACGCGGGTTAAACGTTACTGGCACCATACATAACCAAAGTTCAGAGATCAACACAAAGGGAGATAGAGGTACAAGTGCTTTGTGGTTTGTGGTTGTCTCGTCTTCCTTGGTTGAATGCACTTATTGTAAAACTTTCTGGATTCCCAGCAAACAGGGGACTTGCTAAAGACATTTGGCGACATTCCTACTGGGATCCTTTAAGGGTTTCAGCGAGATGTTATACCACTTACATTGGGAAAACGTTCTAGCAACATTAAAACATGACAGGACCATAAGAGGACGTTCAGTACACATCCCAGTTTGGTCGCTGCATAACGTTATGATAACGTATTTTCATGTCCATAAGTGAACGTTATGAAAAGGTTCCTATTTGGTTCCGATAGGACACTCTCCATAGGGCATTCAATGACCACAAGGGGACGATTCATGATGGCCAAAGGGGGCGTAGCATAATGGTCCCAATGGAACGTTCTCTGGGGGACCTTTGCGTAGTTCCCTGTAAGGTACCATGACGTCACGTCATGGTTCTCAGGACTCAGGACATTACGTGAGGGAACATCCCTGCATGCAAAATTTTTTTTTGTCAGGATGTCCCCGGAACATGGCGAAATGGTCGCCTCAAGTGGTCAGGGCGGTTGTGTCATGGTCCCCTGGACATTGTGTCATTTTGAATGAGAAACCCTTTCTGCTTTGGTTGTCGTCAATGATTGACATATTGAGAGGATGGTTATGAGATATAGTGGATGGTGCTACACACTGACTGCACGCCCCTTTATGAAAAACATCAGGCCCTAGGGCCTCATTGGCACACTCGCTCCCTCTGCCTTTTCATCATCCTCCCGATTAGGTATTCTGTTTCTGAATGGCAAGTAAGCATGCTGCTTGGTGCCTTCCCCCGAAACCGGGTTATAATTATTTAACAAGTGACATCAGAAAATGTAAGGTAAAGCAAACTAGTAGGCTAGTTCATTGCGGTAGCTTCAACGCACACCCTGTTACCAGTATATCGATCACTTCTTCCTAGAAAGAAGACAGTGTTTGGATATGTGTGTAGTTACTTGGACTCGATTTCCAATCATCCACCAAATACATTGGAATGTACATTAAACATCTGCAGGGAGCTGGTTTGAGCTGTTGTGTGCATAGCCCATCAGCTCTGGGATCTCCCTTACTAAATGAGACCTTACCAGAAAGCTGCAGGCTTCCAGGAAGAGAAACTCTCTCAGCTTTCAACTTGTTGGGTCTGACACAGGCAGACAATGACACCCAGATACCAAGGTGGCTGATCTCAATTGCCATAATTTCCTTTGAGAAACCACGCGGTTAGCAGCTAACCACAGCTCAGGGGCATTTACATACTGTGTAGGTCTCAAAGCAGGGCAGCAGCCAGTGTGTGTTTACATAGAACCAGAAGTGCAAATGGAGGAAGAGAAGAAGAAGAAAACAAGTTATATTTATACAAGTTACACAACTATATTTACAGAATGTGGTATTATGAGAAATGGCTGTGGAAGAGAAATGTATCAAGGTCTCTCTAGCAGTAGCAGTGTCTCTGTAAGGTCAGGCTTACCATGGCCATTAGTATGTTTAGTATTGACCAGCAGACGAAGCTTGACAGTTTCACAGACTCTGCTGGAAGGCTTTGTCCTTTTGTTATCATGCTAGCACACAGACCCATACTATAGCACACAGACCCATACTATAGCACACAGACCCATACTATAGCACACAGACCCATACTATAGCACACAGACCCATACTATAGCACACAGACCCATACTATAGCACACAGACCCGATGCTGCCACCTACTGCTGTGTAGACCAATGAGTCCACTGGGCATAGACGTCAATTCAACATCTATATCAACGTTGGTTCAATGTCATTTCATTGAAATGACGTGGAAACAACGTTGATTCAACCATTCTGTGCCCAGTGGGATGCTTTCTACCCTAAGCACAATATAGAATATAACTCCTAACTTTAAGAGAAAGTACATTTTCTTAAAATAAACTTTAGTGTTGTTGTTCCCCCATATTGAATCACAGACATTATAGGATTTAATTTGGTCCTTTTTAGGCACGGGACACAGGCTGTAGTGGCTCGGCGGAGGTTAGCCTAAGATAAGGTGACTGCGCCAAAAGGAGGAGAGTGAGCAGGGTGTTTTGTAGCGATGCACTGTCCCATTGTCCAGACACTCTTGAGTGATGCGCTAGTAAAGAGGGCCAGACAGAGTTCTTTATCATAGGTCCATGAATGTTTCATAGTCTCTCTTGTAATCAAGTCCACATGCCAATAGTGATGGATTCCACTCTCCCAATTGCCCAGTCAGGACAGACAGCACCACACGTACAAATAAGGATTTACATGCCAAGTCGCCTTGATCAATAAAAATGTTCTCCTTAAGAGAGATTTCTGTCTTCTCTCGGGGTAGGACATATCAAAGCAAATCAAATCAAATGTATTTATATAGCCCTTCGTACATCAGCTGATCTCTGAAAGTGCTGTACAGAAACCCAGCCTAAAACCCCAAACAGCAAGCAATGCAGGTGGAGAAGCACGATGGCTAGGAAAAACTCCCTAGAAAGGCCAAAACCTAGGAAGTAACCTAGAGAGGAACCAGGCTATGTGGGGTGGCCAGTCCTCTTCTGGCTGTGCCGGGTGGAGATTATAACAGAACATGGCCAAGATGTTCAAATGTTCATAAAGGACCAGCAGGGTAAAATAATAATAATCACAGGCAGAACAGTTGAAACTGGAGCAGCAGCACGGCCTTTTCCTTTGTTTTGTATTTATTTATTTAGTATGGTCAGGGCGTGAGTTGGGGTGGGCAGTCTGTTTGTTTTTCTATGATTTGGGAATTTGTATGTTTCGGCCTAGTATGGTTCTCAATCAGAGGCAGGTGTCATTAGTTGTCTCTGAATGAGAATCATACTTAGGTAGCCTGGGTTGCACTGTTTGTTTGAGGGTGATTGTCTATGTTGATTGCTTGTGTCAGCACAGCTCTCATTAGCTTCACGGTCATTATTTCGCTTATTGTTTTTGTATAGTGTGTTTCAGTGTTCAGTGTTTTCTTTATTCAAATTCATGATGAACACATACCACGCCGTATTTTGGTCCTCCGATCCTTCTCACCTCTCCTCTTCAGATGAAGAGGAGGACGTCCGTGACAGAAAGAGAGAATTAGAGAGAGCATACTTAAATTCACACAGGACACCGGATAGGACCGGAGAAGTACTCCAGATATAACAAACTGGCCCTAGCCCCTCGACACATGAACTACTGCAGCATAAATACTGGAGGCTGAGACAGGAGGGGTCAGGAGACACTGTGGCCCCATCCGATGACACCCCCGGACAGGGCCAAACAGGAAGGATATAACCCCACCCACTTTGCCAAAGCACAGCCCCCACACCACTAGAGGGATATCTTCAACCACCAACTTACCATCCTGAGACAAGGCCGAGTATAGCCCACATAGAATCAAACTTTTGGCTGAATTGTGGGGACAGGGTTAGGGAGATTATATAAAAACTCTAACTGTAATCATTTACATTGCCAGCTAAAACAATGGTGTCAGATTACTGATGCTTTAGAAAAACTACATGATTACTTCCTTATAAATTCAGAAAGGATACTTTGTGACACCTTTATTTTTTTTCAACGACATTGAAATCTGCATTGAAAAAAGGTGCCATTTAAGTTTGTTCTGCCTGAGGGATGATACAGATATCACTTAGGCCTATTATTGATATCAATATTACAATTATGTGAATCACACTGCTGCTCTCTCAATTATTCAAGCCTTACGGATTCTGGTTGTTGTGGATGGCTGTTCACAAATGTATAGGTGCATTTTTACCACAATAATGTTTGAATTGAAGAAGTGTAGGCTAAGCTGTCTATCAATCACGGTTCATGATTTTTCACTCGCTGAGCCATGGAGAGCCAGTGAAAAATGCGCTCTTGCAACAGCTGCATAGTGCGAATCCCAGCCTATGGAATGAACGTTTGATGGAGTTCTCCTCTTGTAAACTCCTCCGTGGTACTGTGCTCCACACATTCTGTAAAAAACTAGTTTAATTTAAGGAGACCCCAAGTAGGGATTTAATTGCTCAATCTAGTTTGTGCTGATAAAACAAAAGACAAAGGCCTAACAGACATATGCTTCAACTTTAGCACTTTGGATAGACTTTAACAGCTGCATATTATCCACATATCAAAGTGTCACCCATAGAGATCCTATTAAATGAATTAAGTAATCCTGAACAAAAATATAAACCCAACATGCAACAATTTAAATGATTTCAACGATTCTACTGTGTTACAGTTCATGTAAGGAAATCAGTCATTTGAAGTAAATGAATGAGGCCCTAATCTATGAATTTCACATGACTGGGCAGGGGCGCAGCCATGAGTTTTTCCCCACAAAAAGGCTTTATTACAGACAGAAATACTCCTCAGTTTCATCAGCTGCCCAGGTGGCTGGTTTCAGACAATCCCGCAGGTGAAGAAGCCGATGTGGAGGTCCTGGGCTGACGTGGTTACACGTTGAATGTGGTTGTGAGGCTTGTTGGACGTACTGCCAAATTTTCTAAAACGACGTTTGAGGCAGCTTATGGTTGAGAAATGAACATTAAGCGATCTGGCAACAGCTCTGGTGGACATTCCTGCCAATTGCATGCTCCGTCAAAACTTGAGACATCTGTGGCATTGTGTTGTGTGACAAAACTGCACAGTTTAGAGTTGCCTTTTATTGTCCACAGCACAAGGTACACCTGTGTAATGATAATTTAATCAGCTTCTTGATAAACCACTCCTGTCAGGTGGGTGGATTATCTTGGCAAAGGATACATGCTCATAACAGGGATATAAACACATTTGTACACAACATATGTGAGAAATAAGCTTTTGTGCGTTTGTAAAATTTCTTGGATCTTTTATTTCAACTCATGAAACATGGGTCCAACACTTGCATGTTGCGTTTGTATTCTTGTTCAGTTGAATTCCTAATTCTATGGTGTCACCAACAAAAATGTAAACAACAGGCCTATAGCATATGTAGCATACTGTATGGCATGGATTTTTCATGTCATGCAAATACAGTGGTTCCTCCTTTAAAAGATTGCAGTTTACACCGCGTAACTTAGAGGTACCCAGTGTCACAGCGTCATTGCTCCAGACTACCACAAGGGGGAGGTAGAGCACTCATTATGCATTTGGGTCCCAAGGTTTTTATATGACCAATCATATCGAGTGGTTCCAATAACTAATTTGACGCGGGCCACCCGTCCCTGGTGACTTCAGCAGAGATGGCTGACAAAACATTACGGGGAAGCAAATGTAAGTAGTTATAACATCATAACGAGTCAAGCAAAAAAATGTACAATTGAGAGGAATGTGTTAGTTAATGTAGAGACAAACGATTGTGCATATTTTTTTGTCATAAAGTTAATTTTTGAAAATCGCTATTTACCAAGTTTATTTTCAGCCATATCCAATACCAGGTGTATCAAACTCATTCATTATACCCTTCAGCAGTGTTTACCACTCCTACTCCTAGCTATTTGCTCTGAGACCGGCATAATAATGTAATGAAACAAGCAGGGAGCAGGTTTTGAACCCTCAACATTCTAGGCCGAAGTCCAGCACACAATCGACTGTGCCCACATCTATTAATTGGGGTTGGGGCCGATTGTGGCTAAAAACACTTTATCTATTGGAATCTTTAACGTGGAAAGGGGAAAAAGTTTTTTTTTTTCCACAAGCATAGCAGGATGGGCTATTAGCTTTAACAATAGACTATTCAACCTTTACTAAAGAATTGTCTAAAGCCGAGCTAGGTTTGTCCCCCCCCCCTCCCCTCCCCAACTTGAGCTAGGTGTGAACCCCCCTCCCCTCCCCAACTTGAGCTAGGTGTGAACCCCCCTCTCCCTTCCCCAACTTGAGCTAGGTGTGAACCCCCCCTCCCCTCCCCAACTTGAGCTAGGTGTGAACCCCCCCTCCCCTCCCCAACTTGAGCTAGGTGTGAACCCCCCTCCCCTCCCCAACTTGAGCTAGGTGTGAACCCCCCCTCCCCTCCCCAACTTGAGCTAGGTGTGAACCCCCCCTCCCCTCCCCAACTTGAGCTAGGTGTGAACCCCCCCTCCCCTCCCCAACTTGAGCTAGGTGTGAACCCCCCTCCCCTCCCCAACTTGAGCTAGGTGTGAACCCCCCTCTCCCTTCCCCAACTTGAGCTAGGTGTGAACCCCCCCCTCCCCTCCCCAACTTGAGCTAGGTGTGAACCCCCCCTCCCCTCCCCAACTTGAGCTAGGTGTGAACCCCCCCTCCCCTCCCCAACTTGAGCTAGGTGTGAACCCCCCCTCCCCTCCCCAACTTGAGCAAGGTGTGAACCCCCCCTCCCCTCCCCAACTTGAGCTAGGTGTGAACCCCCCTCTCCCCTCCCCAACTTGAGCTAGGTGTGAACCCCCCCTCCCCTCCCCAACTTGAGCTAGGTGTGAACCCCCCCTCCCCTCCCAACTTGAGCTAGGTGTGAACCCCCCCTCCCCTCCCCAACTTGAGCTAGGTGTGAACCCCCCCTCCCCTCCCCAACTTGAGCTAGGTGTGAACCCCCCCTCCCCTCCCCAACTTGAGCTAGGTGTGAACCCCCCTCCCCTCCCCAACTTGAGCTAGGTGTGAACCCCCCCTCCCCTCCCCAACTTGAGCTAGGTGTGAACCCCCCCTCCCCTCCCCAACTTGAGCTAGGTGTGAACCCCCCCTCCCCTTCCCAACTTGAGCTAGGTGTGAACCCCCCCTCCCCTCCCCAACTTGAGCTAGGTGTGAACCCCCCTCCCCTCCCCAACTTGAGCTAGGTGTGAACCCCCCTCCCAACTTGCAAGAAATCATTTTCAGGACTATCTAGAAAAAGCAGCGGAGATAGGTTTCTAAGAAGAAGCTATTCTCCACAATGTGGATGAAGCTCTAAATTTGGCATTGGGGAAAACACGAGATTAACTGCTACAAAAAAGACCCGCGAAAGCTAAAGAACACTCTGTAATGTTCACAGATACATATACTTTGAACTTGCGAAAAGTGCGAGATGCGGTCAAGAAACACTGCCATGTTTTATCATCGGACCCAGCTTAGCCTGCTGAATTTAAGAATCCACCACTTATTGTATATTGGAGAGGTCGCAATTTACACGATAAATTGGTGCGTGCCAACTGCCAGCCACAAAAGAAAATCAGCCAGGCTCCATCTTCCAAATGGCAGCTATAAATGCAGAGGTTGGCAACAGTGCAACAATATGATGAAGTGTGATTATTTCTTCCACCAACATACAAGAAAACAGTTCCAAATAAATGACATTATTAGGTGCTCCACCATCCATGTTATCTACATTATTAAATGTCCATGTGGGCTGTGCTATGTAAAACCTCTCGTTCTCTCAAACAGAGAATCAGTGAACATAAAAGTTCAATTAGGAGAAACGACAGGGATTATCCAGTCGCAGTACATTTTAATGACCTAAAACATGACATTTCAACCTTTAGATTTTGTGGCATAGAAAAAGTTAGCATAACAGACCGGGGAGGTGATATAAACAGATGTGTTTAATACGTTTTATGTACACACTTTATTTGAATATTTATGAAATGCATATGGTTATATTTGGTAGCACTTATTTGTTTTCCCTTCGCCTCCAACCCCTTTCGAACGGATGTGGGTGTGGCAAGGTCTACATAAGGGTGCTAATTTAAAATGTATTCAATGCTTAAGTACTCTAAAGTGTTAGTAACTCAAAACAGCATTTTTTTCATCAACATCTTTATGCTTTCGTTAATCATCTTGATCTTCCTTTTTTTCTGTAGCAATTTTGAGCAAATTGCTCGAGGGCCACGGTTGATTCGTCTGTGAAGATGACGTTACTGAATGTCTCGCCAGCTTTGATCCATGCCTGGGCCTGCAGAACGCAATGTTCTTTGTTTGTTCTTACCGAGCCGTGATGCCCACAGATTACAGACTGCCTTTGCCGATCGCTCATCATCTTCATTCGTCAGTGAGTCCATGCCAGGCACACCTGTGAGCTCTGGAACTCCACCTCTGACATTCAGAGTCAACATACGTGGGCGGGTTCGTCATGTCGTTGGTTCACCCTGACATTTCCATTCCTCTTCTGACAACAGAACATGACCAACTGCTCACCAGGCACAGCATGGGCCGTTCGGACCGTTAATGCTGTTCTGCTATTCCAAGGATGCGTAACCGAAGAGAGATACCACGAGGTGGGCACAGAATACATAGCCTTCCCGCTGTGGCAGTCTATTTCAGCACCGTTTCACGCTGCTCTGAGACAAGCATGGATAAACGAAAATGTTCAAATATTCAATTTCGTTAATAAAATAATGAATCAAAAAATGATCTTTCAAAATGCAGATGTTCATGTAGTTATGGATCCATAATGAGTTACTATGGGAATAAATATCACTGATTTACAGAAACATTGGAACAAATTTTCCATTCCATCCTAACGGAAACCCAGAGGGTTTTGTTTTTCTCTGAAAAGAAACACCATAATATTCATCAAATGAATTAAGCCAAATTTCTTCAAATCAATCCCATATACTACGTTATTATAAAAAAGGTTTTCAATTCTCTGGTAATGCCAATACGGAATACTATCAAATGCTTCTCAAAGATGCCCTCTGGTGGTCAACTAGCAATAACTTGCAGTAACAGAAATAAATGGCAGAGAATTGAATGAAGTGCCACAGAATGCTGCAGCAGCATGCAAGGTGTGCCGCAGTACGATGCAACTTTTAAAGGAGGAACCACTGTAGCGTTTAAAAAAATAATAATTTAATAAACCTTGATTTTATCAGGGATTCATACTGATACCAAGGTCTATTTTACAGATGAGCCCTCAATTACATACAAAATGCACACATCAACAAATAAATACAAAAATGCAAAATCTAAGTGAAAGAAAAACACGATCATAAAAAAACTAATCAGTAAAAAGGTCCTCAGCAACCTTTCTGAATTGACCAAAACATCGAATTTAAGAACATTTTGAAGACAGTTCCACAAATAAGGTGCAAAAAAAAACAAAAAAGCTGATTGACCTAACTAAGGAGAGACCAAAATAATTTCCAGAGTTAAACATCCCTGAGACCAGGTGTGGTAACTCGTACAGTACCAGCTAAAAGTTTGGACACACCTACTCATTCAAAGGTTGTTCTTGATTTTTACTATTTTCTACATTGTAGAATAATAGTGAAGACATCAAAACTATGAAATAACAGATGTGGAATCATGTAGTAAACCAAAACAGTATTAACCAAATCATCATTGATTTAACAGGTGTGCCTTAAATATGTAGAATTGCTTTTCTTCTTAATGTGTTTGATTCGTCTGTGAAGATGACGTTACTGAATGTCTCGCCAGCTTTGATCCATGCCTGGGCCTGCAGAACGCAATGTTCTTTGTTTGTTCTTACCGAGCCGTGATGCCCACAGATTACAGACTGCCTTTGCCGATCGCTCATCATCTTCATTCGTCAGTGAGTCCATGCCAGGCACACCTGTGAGCTCTGGAACTCCACCTCTGACATTCAGAGTCAACATACGTGGGCGGGTTCGTCAGGGCGTCGGTTCCCCCTGACATTTCCATTCCTCTTCTGACAACAGAACATGACCAACTGCTCACCAGGCACAGCATGGGCCGTTCGGACCGTTATGCTGTTCTGCTATTCCAAGGATGTGTAACTGAAGAGAGATACCACGAGTGGGCACAGAATACATAGCCTTCCCGCTGTGGCAGTCTATTTCAGCACCGTTTCACGCTGCTCTGAGACAAGCATGGATAAACGAAAATGTTCAAATATTCAATTTCGTTAATAAAATAATGATTCAAAAATTATCTTTCAAAATGCAGATGTTCATTTAGTTATGGATCCATAATGAGTTACTATGGGAATAAATATCACTGATTTACAGAAATATTAGAATAAATTTCCCATTCCATCCTAACGGAAACCCAGAGGGTTTTGTTATTCTCTGAAAAGAAACACCATAACATTAATCAAATTAATTAAGCTATTTTTTTTAAATCAATCCCATATACTACGTTATTACAAAAAAGGTTTTAAATTCTCTGGTAATGCCAATACAAAATACTATCAAATGCTTCTCAAAGATGCCCTCTGGTGGTCAACTAGCAATAACTTGCAGTAACAGAAATAAATGGCAGAGAATTAAATGAAGTGCCACAGAATGCTGCAGCAGCATGCAAGGTGTGCCGCAGTACGATGCAACTTTTAAAGGAGGAACCACTGTAGCATTTAAAAAAATAATAATTTAATAAACCTTGATTTTATCAGGGATTCATACTGATACCAAGGTCTATTTTACAGATGAGCCCTCAATTACATACAAAATGCACACATCAACAAATAAATACAAAAATGCAAAATCTAAGTGAAAGAAAAACACGATCATAAAAAAACTAATCAGTAAAAAGGTCCTCAGCAAGCTTTCTGAATTGACCAAAACATCGAATTTAAGAACATTTTGAAGACAGTTCCACAAATAAGGTGCAAAAAAAACGAAAAAGCTAATTGACCTAACTAAGGAGAGACCAAAATCATTTCCAGAGTTAAACATCCCTGAGACCAGGTGTGGTAACTCGTACAGTACCAGCTAAAAGTTTGGACACACCTACTCATTCAAAGGTTGTTCTTGATTTTTACTATTTTCTACATTGTAGAATAATAGTGAAGACATCAAAACTATGAAATAACAGATGTGGAATCATGTAGTAAACCAAAAAAGTATTAACCAAATCATCATTGATTTAACAGGTGTGCCTTAAATATGTAGAATTGCTTTTCTTCTTAATGTGTTTGAGCCAATCATTTGTGTTTTGACAAGGTAGAGTTGGTATACAGAAGATAGTCCTTTTTGGTAAAATACCAAGTCCATATTATGGCAAGAACAGCTCAAATAAGCAAAGAGAAACGTCCATCATTACTTTAAGACATGAAGGTCAGTCAATCTGGAAAATTTCATTAACTTTGAAAGTTTCTTCAAGTGCAGTCGCAAAAACCATCAAGCGCTATAATGAAACTGGCTCTCATGAGGACTGCCAGAGGAAAGGAAGACCCAGAGGATAAGTTCATTAGAGTTACCAGCCTCAGAAATCGCAGCCCTAATAAATGCTTCACAGAGTTCAAGTAACAGACACATCTCAACATCAACTGTTCAGAGGAGACTGCGTGATTCAGGCCTTCATGGTCAAATTTCTACAAAGAACCCCCTACTAGAGGACATCAATAATAAGAAGAGATTTGCTTGGGCCAAGAAACACAAGCAAAAGACATTAGATCGATGGAAATCTGTCCTTTGGTATGAGGAGTCCAAATTTGAGATTTTTGGTTCCAAACACTGTGTCTTTGTGAGATGCAGAGTAGGTGAACGGATGATCTACGCATGTGTGGTTCCCACCGTGAAGCATAGAGGATGAGATGTAATGGTGTAGGGGTGCTTTGCTGTTGACATTGTCAGTGATTTATTTAGAATTCAAGGCACACTTAACCAGCAAGGCTACCACAGCATTCTGCAGCAATACGCCATCCCATCTGGTTTGCGCTTTGTGGGACTATCATTTGTTTTTCAACAGGACAATGAACCAAAACACACCTCCAGGTTGTGTAAGGGCTATTTGACCAATAAGGAGAGTGATGGAGTGCAGATGACCTGGCCTCCACAGTCACCCGACCTCAACCCAACTGAGATGTTTTGGGATGAGTTGGACCGTGGAGTGAAGGAAAAGCTCATTATATGTGGGAACTCCTTCAAGACTTTTGGAAAAGCATTCCAGGTGAAGCTGGTTGAGAGAATGGCATGAGTGTGCAAAGCTAACATCAAGGCAAAGGGGGGCTACTTTGAAGAAATCTCAAATATACAGTAGGGAGAACAAGTATTTGATAACCTGCAAAAATCGGCAGTGTTTCCTACTTACAAAGCATGTAGAGGTCTGTCATTTTTATCATAGGCACACTTCAACTGTGAGAGACGGAATCTAAAACAAAAATCCAGAAAAACACATTGTATGATTTTTAAGTAATTCATTCATTTGCAATCAGCCAAGAAACATTTTGGGAGAGAATGCAGTGATGAGTACTAAAATTGTCGCTCGTAATAAATAATTGAGTGAAAATAAAGATATTGTACATTAATAGAAAATGACTCAAGTAAAAGTGAAAGTCACCCAGTAAAACACATCTTGAGTAAAAGTCAAAAAGTATTTATTTTTAAACATACTTAGGTATTAAAAGTAAATGTAATTGCTAAAATATACTTAAGCATCAAAAGATAAAGTAAAGGTATAAATAATTAAGCAAATCAGACAGCTCCAATTTCAAGTGTAACGAGTGTTTCTGGTGTCAGTGAAAATGTATGGAGTAAAACGTACATTATTTTCTTTAGTGAAGTAAAAGTAGTCCAAAATAAGTACAGATACCCCAAAAATTACTTAAGTAGTATTTTTAATTAAGTACTTTACACCACTGATAAACGGCCTCAAATGGCTTTAATGAAGTGGCAGCTGTGTTCAAATAGATGATGTTGCCATAGTCTAGGACTGATAGGAACATTGACTGAATAATCTGCTTTATACTGTTTAGTTACTAAGTTACTTTCCATTTTGGTCCACCAGCTTCAAACAGTGTTTTCAGTCCACAAGCTTCAAACAGCTGGAAATAAAGACTTTTTCGCTATTGAAATAATATTTCTGTGATAACATGCGTCTTGGTGAGAGGTGTAGGAGTCAGGCGCAGGAGAGCAGGGATGTCTGAGGAGCGTGTTTAATAATATAGTCCAGCAATGCAAACGGCACAGAACAAAAATCCCAAAACTACGCTCTCGAATAATCGTGCAAACACACGGAGGAACTAACACAGTTCCGACACTTTACATACACGTGCGTAATAGTTAAAAAACAACAAACATCAAATACCATCGAACGCAATACACACAAGTCTAATCCTGCACGAATTACGGCAGGTAACAGCTGCCCTATATACCCACAGAAATCAAAGCAATTGAAAACCAGGTGTGAAAAGGAACACAGACAAAACAACCAGAAAAAGAAAAAGGGATCGGTAGTGGCTAGTAGACCGGCGACGCCGAGCGCCGAGCGCCGCCCGAACAGGGAGAGGAGTTACCCTCGGTAGAAGTCGTGACAGTACCCCCCCCCCTGACGCGCGGCTCCCGCAGTGCGACGACGCCGGCCTCGAGGACGACCCGGAGGACGAGGCGCAGGGCGATCCGGATGGAGGCGGTGAAACTCCCTTAGCATAGGAGGATCCAGTACGTCCTCCACCGGCACCCAGCATCTCTCCTCCGGACCGTACCCCTCCCAGTCCACGAGGTACTGAAGACCCCCACCCGACGCCTCGAGTCCAGTATGGACCGAACTGCATACGCCGGCGCCCCCCCGATGTCCACCTCATCTTCTTGAAGCGGACCAGCCACCACCGGCCTGAGGAGAGACACATGAAACGAGGGGTTAATACGGTAATACGGGGGGAGCTGTAACCTATAACACACCTCGTTTATTCTCCTCAGGACTTTGAATGGCCCCACAAACCGCTTCCGGCAGGGCAGGTGGAGGGGCAGGTTTCGGGTCGAGAGCCAGACCCGGTCCCCCGGTGTGTACACCGGGGCCTCGCTGCGATGGCGGTTCGGCACTGGCCTTCTGCCGTGCTTCGGCCCGTTTAAGGTACCCATGGGCGGCCTCCCAGGTTTCCCTTGAGCGTTTCACCCAATCGTCCACCGCAGGAGTCTCGGTCTGGCTCTGATGCCATGGTACCAGGACCGGCTGATAGCCCAACACACATTGGAAGGGCGACAGGTTCGTAGAGGAGTGGGGGAGTGAGTTCTGGGCCATCTCCGCCCAGGGGATGTACTTCGCCCACTCCCCTGGCCGGTCCTGGCAATACGACCGCAGAAACCTACCCACATCCTGGTTCACTCTTTCCACCTGCCCATTACTCTCGGGGTGAAACCCAGAGGTCAGGCTGACCGAGACCCCCAAACGTTCCATGAAAGCCTTCCACACCCTGGACGTGAACTGGGGACCCCGATCAGAAACAATATCCTCAGGCACCCCGTAGTGCCGGAAGACGTGAGTAAACAGGGCCTCCGCCGTCTGTAGGGCCGTAGGGAGACCGGGCAAAGGGAGGAGACGACAGGACTTAGAAAACCGATCCACAACGACCAGGATTGTGGTGTTGCCCAGTGACGGTGGCAGATCGGTCAAGAAGTCAACCGACAGGTGTGACCAAGGCCGCTGTGGAATGGGAAGGGGTTGTAACTTCCCTCTGGGCAGGTGCCTAGGAGCCTTGCACTGAGCGCACACTGAGCAGGAGGACACATAAACCCTCACGTCCTTGGCTAAAGTGGTCCACCAGTACATCCCACTAAGACATCGCACCGTCCTCCCAATCCCCAGATGACCAGAGGAGGGGGATGTGTGAGCCCACCAAATTAACCTGTCTCTAACCTCCAGCGGAACATACACCCGTCCCGCTGGACATTGTGGTGGAGTGGGCTCAACACGCGATGCTCGCTCAATGTCTGCGTCCACATCCCACCTTACAGGTGCCACTAGACAAGAAGCCGGGAGGATGGGCGCAGGATCAATGGTCCGCTCCTCCGTATCATATAGTCGGGACAGTGCGTCTGCCTTAGTGTTCTGGGAGCCTGGTCTATAGGAGATGGTAAACCTAAATCGGGTGAAAAACATGGCCCACCTTGCCTGACGAGGGTTCAGTCTCCTCGCTGCCCGAATGTACTCTAGATTACAGTGGTCAGTCCAGATGAGGAAAGGGTGCTGGGCCCCCTCAAGCCAATGTCTCCACACCTTCAGGGCTCTGACAACAGCTAGCAGCTCCCGATCCCCCACGTCATAGTTTCGCTCCGCCGGGCTGAGCTTCTGAGAAAAGAAAGCACAGGGGCGGAGCTTTGGTGGCGCACCCGAGCGCTGGGAGAGCACGGCTCCAACCGCAGCCTCGGATGCGTCCACCTCCACTATAAATGCCAAAGAGGGGTCCGGATGCGCCAGCACGGGAGCCGAGGTAAAAAGAGCCTTCAGGCGACCAAAAGCCCTGTCCGCCTCAGCCGACCACCCCAGACGCGTCGGTCCCCCCTTCAGCAGTGACGTAATGGGCACAGCCACCTGCCCAAAACCCCGGATAAACCTCCGGTAGTAGTTGGCAAACCCTAAGAACCGCTGCACCTCCTTTACCGTGGTTGGAGTCGGCCAATTACTCACGGCTGCAATGCGGTCATCCTCCATCACCAACCCCGATGTGGAAATGCGATATCCAAGGAAGGAGACGGCCTGTTGGAAGAACGAGCATTTCTCAGCCTTGACGTACAGGTCATGCTCCAACAGTCTGCCAAGTACCCTGCGCACCAGAGACACATGCGCGGCCCGTGTAGCGGAATAGACCAGAATATCATCGATGTAAACCACCACACCCTGACCGTGCAGATCCCTGAGAATCTCATCCACAAAAGATTGGAAGACTGCTGGAGCATACTTCAACCCGTACGGCATGACGAGGTACTCATAATGGCCGGATGTGGTACTAAACGCCGTCTTCCACTCATCTCCCTTCCGGATACGCACCAAGTTATATGCACTCCTGAGATCCAGTTTTGTGAAAAACCGTGCTCCGTGAAATGACTCAATCGCCGTGGCAATGAGAAGTAGCGGGTAACTATACCCCACCGTGATGGAATTTAGACCTCTATAGTCAATGCACGGACGCAGACCACCCTCCTTCTTCTTCACAAAAAAGAAACTCGAGGAGGCAGGTGAGATGGAGGGCTGAATGAACCCCTGACCCAGAGATTCCAGTCAGGATCGCTCCACACCGCGTTGGCCCACTCCAGGGCTTTACCTGCGAGGCAGGAGACGAGGGCGTTCACGCTCTCACCCCCCGAAGGAGCCGGACGAACGGTCGCCAGGTATAGGTCCATCTGGAGTAAGAAGCCCTGGCACCCGGCCGCCGTCCCATCATACTCCCTCGGGAGGGCGAGTCGAATTCCACTGTGCTCAGGCAATGAAGGAGAGCGTAGTGGTACTGGTTGGGGTGTAGCTGATAACGGTGTGGGAAGGCCACCTCTCTCCCATCTCTCCATCGTCGCCATCACCTGATCCATGGCGGTCCCCAGTCGGTGTAACACTGCCGTGTGGTGTTGAACTCGCTCCTCCACGGACCCTGGAAGTGCCTCCGCTCCTGCTGACTCCATAATTATATTGGTGCAGGATTCTGTGATAACATGCGTCTTGGTGAGAGGTGTAGGAGTCAGGCGCAGGAGAGCAGGGATGTCTGAGGAGAGTGTTTAATAATATAGTCCAGCAATGCAAACGGCACAGAACAAAAATCCCAAAACTACGCTCTCGAATAATCGTGCAAACACACGGAGGAACTAACACAGTTCCGACACTTTACATACACGTGCGTAATAGCGAAAAACCAACAAACATCAAATACCATCGAACGCAATACACACAAGTCTAATCCTGCACGAATTACGGCAGGTAACAGCTGCCCTATATACCCACAGAAATCAAAGCAATTGAAAACCAGGTGTGAAAAGGAACACAGACAAAACAACCAGAAAAAGAAAAAGGGATCGGTAGTGGCTAGTAGACCGGCGACGCTGAGCGCCGAGCGCCGCCCGAACAGGGAGAGGAGTTACCCTCGGTAGAAGTCGTGACAATTTCACAGCAATTTAGATGGTGCAATGATTCACTACAGCATTCAGTGCTTGTTTTCTCACGTAAACTGAAATTGATAACACAGCCACGAAGTCAGAACAGCTTTTCCAATTTGACAACAGATGCTGCTCCGACAGGAGAAATTAATAGGAGAATATCCCAGCCAATCACAACACAGGCAGGCAGGTAAGTAATACCGTGAAACACTGTCATTCCGCTATTAGCTGCCAGCTATGCTGTATTACAGTATATGGACATTTTCAGAAATTATACAAAATCCTTTGTGTAGCAATTTTAATTGGGATGACTGGAAGTCTGACACACATTGGTTTTTAATTTAAAGATATACACTCTTTTTTAGTTTGTAATCCTGTAATTGTCACAGTAAAGTCGTAAGGATGTTGTGTCATGTTCCCCTGGAAGTTTTCTCTAGTTCCCAGGTTGGTCCCGGGGATGTAAGAACGTTTTTAGGAAGTTCTTGGGACGTCAAGGGTTGTGAATACTTTCTAAAGGCACTTTATGATCAGAATAATTGTCTTCATTATCTGTGGGGTTTAATTTAGTGGGTAGATCATATTACAAATGTTGTGTTTTTTACATTACACTTGTTTGTCCAAAACGAATCACCTACGTCAATATGTTCGTCACCTATGTCAATATGTTCGTCACCTATGTCAATATGTTAGTCACCTACGTCAATATGTTCGTCACCTATGTCAATATGTTCGTCACGTATGTCAATATGTTCGTCACCTATGTCAATATGTTCGTCACCTATGTCAATATGTTCGTCACCTATGTCAATATGTTCGTCACCTATGTCAATATGTTCGTCACCTATGTCAATATGTTAGTCACCTATGTCAATATGTTAGTCACCTACGTCAATATGTTCGTCACCTATGTCAATATGTTCGTCACCTATGTCAATATGTTCGTCACCTACGTCAATATGTTTGTCACCTATGTCAATATGTTCGTCACCTATGTCAATATGTTAGTCACCTACGTCAATATGTTAGTCACCTATGTCAATATGTTAGTCACCTATGTCAATATGTTCGTCACCTATGTCAAGATGTTTTTATTGTAATGTCTGGCCCACTCTCTAGTGATGTGTTTCACATCCTCAAGGTAACACACGATGACAGTTAAGAATGATAAGACAGTCATTTGTAGTAAAAACATGTTTTGTCTGGTCCTCCTTACGCTTTGAACCAATGAAAAAAATACAACTTAGAACCCTGTGTGTATTTGAGTATTTTCAAATCCACAGCCCAAAACGGGTGCTTCCGTTATCCGTAAAGGTAACCAAGTTGTATTTTACAGGATTTTCGGATGCTTGTTCGAGTACCGTTTTTGGATGCCTGGGTTGAATACATGAGAATGTATTTGAGAATTTCAAATACTTTCCAGTTGTATTTCCAGATACATTGAAGTGTTAAATTATTTGTCTTTTCAAGTAGTGGATGTCTGAATACTTGCTTCGAACGTAATGTACGTGAAAGTGGTTGGAATATGTTGTTGGGATATTTTGAAGAGTATTAGAACCCAGGATGGATTGTTTGCAACTCCATTGTCATGATGAAATAAATTCCATGGAAGCTGGGCTGTTGCTGCGTGTATATTGATGTATACAGTTCATTCGGAAAGTAATTGAGCTCAGGTGCATCCCGTTTCCATTGATCACCCTTGAGATGGTTCTACAACTTGATTGGAGTCCACCCGTGGTAAATTGAATTGATTGGACATGATTTGGAAAGGCACACACCTGTCAATTTAAGGTCCCACAGTTGACAGTGGATGTCAGAGCAAAAACCAAGCCATGAGGTCAAAGGAATTGACCGTAGAGCTCCGATACAGGATTGTGTCAAGGCACAGATTTGGGGAAGGCTACAAAAAATGTCTGCAGTATTGAAGGTTCCCAGGAACACAGTGGACGGAAGAAGTTAGGAACCACCAAGACACTTCCTAGAACTGGCCGCCCGGCCAAACTGAGCAATCGGGGGAGAAGGGCCTGGTCAGTGTTGTATTGGATTTGCCCCAAACATAACACTTTGTATTCAGGACAAAAAGTTAATTGCTTTGCCACATTCTTTGTAGTACTACTTTGTTTCCTTACTGCAAACAGGAAGCAAGTTTGGAATATTTGTAATTCTGTACAGGCTTCCTTCTTTTCACTGCGTGAATTAGGTTATTATTGTGGATTAACTACAATGTTGTTGATCCATGCTCTGTTTTTTCCTATCACAGCCATTAAACTCTGTAACTGTTTTAAAGTCACCATTGGACTCATGGTGAAATCCCTGAGCGGTTTCCTTCCTCTCCGACAACTGAGTTAGGAAGTACGCCTGCTTTTTTGTAGCGACTGGGTGTATTGATACACCATCCAAAGTGTAGTTAATAACTTCACCATGCGCAAAGGGATATTCAATGTCAGATAAAAAATTTAAAAAAACATCTACCAATAGGTGCCCTTCTTTGCGAGGCATTGGAAAACCTCCCTGGTCTTTGTGGTTGAATCTGTGTTTGAAATTCACTGCTCGACTGAGGAACCTTACAATTGTCTGTATGAGTGGAGTGGAGAGATGAGGTAGTCATTAAAAAATCATGTTAAATACAATTATTGCACACAGAGTCGATCCAACCTATCATGTGACTTGTTAAGCACATTTTTACTCCTGAATTTATTTAGGCTTGCCATAACAAAGGGGTTGGATACTTATTGACTCAAGACATTTCAGCTTTTCATTTTTAATTAATTGTAAAAAATTGCTAAAAACATAATTCCATTTTGAAATTAGGGGCCTTTGTGTGTAGGCCAGTGAAAAAACGAAATCTAAATGTAATCCATTTTAAATTCAGGCTGTAACACAACAAAATGTGGTGTGAATACTTTCTGAATGCACTTAAAAGTACACTCAATATAAATAATAATTTTTATCATAGTGATTAAGGAATAACATTCAAATAAGAGTAATATGTCCCACCAACATTAGACAACAACACAGAAAACCCTAAAATTGCTTAAGTAAGTAAATGATGAGAGAATAGTCAGATTAACTGATAACTGACACAGACATGGTGGCATAGCACGAAGATCAAAATGCAGTTCAAATCCCAGGTGAGGACATGTTGAATAATACTTACTGTATAAATTAACATGCACAATGTAATCATGAATGTCAAATGTATAAGTTTAAAACGCACTGTGTGTGTGTGTGTGTGTGTGTAACTAGTTCCAAATTCTTTTTTTGTTGTTAAATGCCCAAATAATAATTTATAGTTGAATGAACATATGAGACAAGTTGAGGAAACACATCTTTTTAAGTTGACAGAATTTTCCCCAAAGCTTGAAGCTAAGTTTGGGCCAACTAAAAGTTTAGGTAACACTTGGATCGTAAAGTTGAGTAAACAAAAAAAAAAAGGCTGTGGAATCAATTACTTAAAAATAATTAGTTGAAACAACTAGATGTTTTTTTTTTACAGCGTTTTGCTGAATCCCCAGAGAAATCGGATACACCCCATCGAGCTGTCAGGGTCATAACGGAGAAGTGTATATAGTCAATGTTTCACACCTTGGAGGAAAAAGGAAATGTCAGGGCAAAAACAGTGACACGCTTTCTGCCTTGCTTCAGTAATGCCTGGACAGGATGGATGGTTTGGTGGATGAATCGCTCTGATGATGTACCGATCAGTTTCAGCTGAATGATTCCTGTCTGGGCTGCTTGCCACCTCAGGGACCGCAGGAGGAGAAAAAAAGGCTTGTTCATAACAAAGAGCCGTGAAATACTATACCCGCTTTGTACAACACTTTCTACGGCTACAAATCCTTTCTCATCTATTTGTGTGTTTTCAAATATATCACAAGCCATCAATAAAAGACGTCCTTTCAAAAGATTCTGAAATATTTGTCGAAAACAAAAAATGGTTTCTGCGAACATCTAAACAGTACCATTCTTCCATGGTAGTGTCGTTTCATGATTCAACTGTGATGACTATTGAGGTGGCTCGATTGAAGTTACACGGCAGTGCCTCTTCAAACAGGACATTAGGAACAAAACAAACACAACTCGTCTCTTCTGTCTTTTCCTGAAAAATATTTGTTCCCAGATGAGGCAATACAGGGAATGTAAAGTAATGCATGGGTGTCCATGGATGTATCGCAAATATGTGTGTGTGGGAGCATGCCAGTGTTGTACTGTACCACACCAAAGATTAAAACCCACACTAGGTACTCCCAAGGCACCCACATGTGAGTTACCATACTGAATGTGCATTGGGTTTAGATTGGCCATACTTTACTCTGTCTAGGAGCAAGTGAGTCATATGGAACAATTAATTACTCTCAGATGTTTTAGAGAGCTGCTCTAGTCTAAGGCGTTGTGATTTTGATTTACAAATTTTAAAATAATATATTTCATAGAATATATACATACCGTATAAAGTGCAATCTTTGATTGGTACATCCATTTCGAGACGTGTAAATAAATCATATATATATATATATATTGATTATTATATATGGGTTACAGTATTTAAAAAGTTACGAAGAGTTGTGGTGATTCTTAGTGTAACTCCCCGCTGTTTGCAAAGTACATTTTTAAATCTCAGTATGGAAATCTGTCTGTTCAATCTAAAAATGTGACTTTCTATATTAACACATAACGCAGGTAACACATGGATATGTAATCAGTCCCCCACTCACT
The DNA here is from genome assembly GCF_013265735.2 of Oncorhynchus mykiss. Classification (NCBI taxonomy): domain Eukaryota; kingdom Metazoa; phylum Chordata; class Actinopteri; order Salmoniformes; family Salmonidae; genus Oncorhynchus; species Oncorhynchus mykiss. The sequence continues at coordinate 50,907,399 of NC_048572.1, read as the reverse complement.
CCCCCAGGCTCTCTTCTTTCTCCCTCCATCTCTCACCCCCTCTCCCTCTGTCTCTCTCTCCAGTACACCAGGGTTCATCAACTAGATTCAGCCGCGGGATGACATTTTCTGCAGCGGATGGTCGGGGGCCGGAACATAATTACAAATCATTTGGTAGACTGCAAATTGACCGCGAGAAGCCCGAACAGATATAACGTTTTACTAAAACATCATCGTTATCATTTTGTATACAGTCACGTGTCTCTCTACTATGCGTGGGAATACTTGGGAACAGATGTCTTAAATTAAAATCCCTTGGAGCTGATTTCCTGGTGTTTTTACAGTCTTTTATGTCCAACAATGAAAATTGCAGACAAAAAAAAAAAAAGTGTTTTTGTTTTTGCTCAGAAAACTTGGGGGGCCAAATAAAACCAACAGTAGATCCACTGCTGCTTTCTCTCAGCGTATGTAAATCACGCAGCCAGCCTCATTAAAGGGAGCTGTTTGCAAGATGGCCTTTGAAGCACATTCCAGTGATTATCTGTGTATTATAAGCAGCAGACTGTTATCTCTGAAATCCCAACACTGCCGGGGAGGCGCAGAAACCTGATTAATATGCACAGAAACCAGGTCACCGCCAAAAAAAAAACATCTAGCGGTCAGTGCCAGTCTGACATATTTAATTTGGCTGTTTCTGCCCTCTGATGGTATGTAGTTGGTTTGACATGTTGTCTGTCAAATTACAAACAACGAAATATGAGGAATTGACATACTTCTCTAAGGGGAGGGTGAGGGGCAAGCAAAAAAAGTACATGTTACTGAAGCTAGACTATGCTTTACACATACAGTACTTCCCCAAATTTGTCAGGAAGCAGAAGTGTTGTCGGCGCACTTCCCGAAGAGAGTTAGGGATGAATCACTGCCTCAGTGGAAAGGTGTCCACTTTTTAGTGCTAAAACCGTGTGTTCCTTCTATGTGTTCAACGTGGTCTCATTCAAATATGTCAAAATAGTGACATTTAACTGCGGTCACATGTGCTCCGTTTCTGTTGGTCTACTTTATACAATAACAGAACCGCTTAGATCGAACGGAGTGTGTTGTGTATTGATTATGAATAGGACCAGGAGGTTTTCCCTGGCTAGGTCACATCACATGGGTCAGGGGAGGGGGGGGGGGACCTAACCAGAAACATGAATTGCATGTCCATCAGAAGATCTCCTGACCTATCCTATCAGGATAGCCAAACGGATCGCCTCGTTAAATTACACAGCGCTTCGTCACAGACGCTGCAAATATTTTCCAACATGAACTTGCCCCGGCTTGCTTACACACCTTGTTAGTAATTCCCATTGATATAAGCCAACACTCTGTTTAACATAATTCACTGGGGTCTCATTAGAGCACATGTAATACAGAAAGAAGAAACTTAATTTCCCCCATACAGTGTGACCTGTGCAATCATTTCAGGCATCATTAGAGAGACCGACTCATCAAAGAAGTCACTGATGGGTGTGTGCTGACAGTTTTAGGAGACACTCGAAAAACATCATTAGCATTTTATGGCCTACATTCAACACATTTCAGGTTTCAGCTAAAGCCACAAATTAATGATATGGGCAATTTTGTGGGTAGTAAGTAAGTACTACCAACAGAATTGGTTAGTGAGGCAGCTTGATGTACACAAGTACACCCTCTGGACAGGACACTAGTCTATCCCAGGGCTTTACCCCAAGTCTATTTCCGTAATGCCAAGCAGAGAGCCTTTAGAATGACACGGCTGGGGGATCAAATTCCCAACCTTCCAGTCTCTGGCCAGTCACTCTAACAACAAGGCCACTGAGTTGGTGTACTCAATTGAGTACAGTGTACTCAATTTATACATTGAGCCATAAGAGGGCCCTACAATGAGTGGCTGGACCATTGTAATTCACAGTAGCTTTGTTGTTTTGATTATGGATGTGCCCAGGTGTGCCTCTATAATTCGATCCAATCATCTGTTAAAGATTCATTTTTGGTCATTAAGGCCAAAAATGAAGTTGTACCTCATTATAAATGATGTATAATGAGCTGTTATTCGACTTCAACACTTACATGTCACTTTTGCTTTCACTTTTACAAAGGAGATGTGTCACAACCACTGTACTAAGTAGACAATTACTCATCAAGCCATTGTGTGCCTGTCAGCAGCTCATTAACAATTAATTCATTATGTACACAAATCCAATTAGCATAATTAGGCTGTCACTGACCACACATTATCAGCTGTGATTTCATTTAACATGTTAATATGGGCTAAAGTTAGATGACACTAGAAAGAGCTAATAACTGCATCACATTTCTGGCCAAGTAAAAGAGCTTTAAAAAGAGAATGCAGTCCAAGTAAATTCTAGGTCATTCTCAGGTCAAAGCAAACAAAAGGTTTTTACAAAAGCATTTAAGATACATTACTCCATTGTTGCGAGAGCATGTTTGTAATAATATTCAATATGGTCTCTTACACACAGGAAACATTGTTTTATTGAGTCAATTACCATGCATGTATGTACAGTATCTACTTAACTTGCAAGGTCAAAGGTTAATGTGTGGTTCAACCTATTGCAATTAACCATTTACTGCATTTCATAACATCTGATTATGAGAAAATACATCTGTGAATCTAACTGTGAATCTGTTGTGAAAATGTGGTGAATCTGTTGCTTTTAACCTCTTCTCAGTTATGTACTGTATCTTTGTTTAACAACTGAAATCAGCAAAAATACCACATTTATGCAGTCAATAGCAATTGAAGTCAGAACAAAGCTTTAAAAAACATTAAACCGATCATGATTTTTGACACTCTGTGAATGTGTGTGTTATACCTTGTGAACCACCACTCAAAACAGATTTGGACCTTCAGGTGTTTTCAGTTGTCATCTGGAGTAGCATTTGAAAAACAAGCTAGAACGAGGTGGTGAACTCTTTGCCCAGATTCTTCTAAACAACTCAATCTAGAACTCTAAAGTGCCTCTGCCAGTCACCCCCTCAAAAACCCAGGCAATTCCAAGCTGCACTGTTGATGTACAAAACTACCATCTTCCCTTGGGTGCGAGAAGTGGCGCTTCGCCCTAATTAACCCAATTAGATTGAATCGCGGGATGAGATTAAACGATACCTTTCATTCTCTGCCAGAAGTCATCCTCATTTATCTCTGGGACATCCTCATTTATCTCTGGGACATAGTCGTCTCTGGTTTACTTCAAGGGTAAAAATAAACTTTCTGGGTGGCTTACCAACAATACCAATGCAGAGGGTAATGAACATGGATGAAAGAGAAGTGCAAACTGTTCTACAGGCGATGGCATGTAGAGTTACTCTACTGTAATAGTGCTGAAATCCTACTGCCACTGCTCTATATTAGAGTCTCTTGAGAAAAAAAGCGTAACAGAAGTGGATATTTCACTTTATGGGTCAGTGACTGATATTTGGACCATATTTTGGGTCAAAACTTCCTTTGAAACGTGTTTGAAAAAGGGGGAAAATTTGAAAATGGAAGCATACTTCTGCTTCAAAAAGGAACTATTTTTAGTATTCATGTGAGCCATTGAGGAGTCTGTCAAGGTAGCTCTCCCTCCTAATGGATTTGGGTTTAGGTCTCGGTGTGATAGCAAATAAACTGCCTCTTCCCAATTTTCACTGTGGCATGTAATTAACGGGAGAGAAAATACTTTGTTTTTTCTTTCAGCGTCAAGCCTTCATCTCCCTTCCAATCAAAGGCTTGATTTGCAAGGGCACTCATCCTAAAAGGTCAAGTTGTGTCCAACAGTTTTTGGCAAAGCCTGTCAATCGATATTTCACACCGCAGAATGCAGCCTTTATTTCCCTTCCCGGAGTCCGGCTCAGTTTTCTCTTTTCTCAGATGGACCGAGTCCTGCTTTTATGAGTCATTCAGGTATTGTCTGAAAGGACAATATAGGACATTGATTTGTGTGACCTTTTCTGGGTCCTAAGACAACAACAAAAAAACAGAGGAAGAATACTTCTCGGGTCTATGGATTGAAGCTATACTTTAACAGTCAAGTTCATACAAAAGCCAGGCTTGAAATGAGTGCTATCCCTTGTCTGTGACCGAATATTTGGGCCTTCTGTCAAAAATCTGTGTTTCATGTGTCTGACACCTGCCAACTGTCTTAAAACTGACAACTTACTGCCAACTTGTCAACAGATTGCTGTATGATGTGGAAAAATTGTCGGTTCAACCACTCAAACAAAATAATGATACTCAAATAAAATCAAATGTATTTATTAAAGCCCTTTTTACATCAGCAGATGTCACAAAGTGCTTATGCAGAAACCCAGCCTAAAACCCCCAAAAGCAACCATGCAGATGTAGAAGCACGGTGGCTAGGAAAAACTGCCTAAAAAGGGAGGAACCTAGGAAGAAACCTGGAGAGGAACCAGGCTCTGAGAGGTGGCCAGTCCTCTTCTGGCTGTGCTGGGTGGAGATTATAAGATTACATGGCCATTAAGGCCAGATGGTTCCTCCAGATGTTTAAATGTTCACAGATGACCAGCAGGGTTAAATAACAATCACAGTGGTTGTAGAGGGTGCAACAGGTCAGTACCTCAGGAGTAAATGTCAGTTGGCTTTTCATAGCCAAGCACTTAGAGGTCAGAGGTTGAGACAGCAGTTGTGGTAGAGAGAGAGTGTCGAAAATAGCAATTCCGGGACAAGGTAGCAGGTCCGGTGATCAGGTCAGGGTTCCATAGCCGCAGTCAGAACAGTTGAAAGTGGAGCAGCAGCAAGACCAGGTGGACTGGGGACAGCCAGGAGGTCAGGTAGTCCTGAGGCATGGTCCTGCTCCTCAGGTGCTCCGAGAGAGAGAGAAGAGAGAGAGAGAGAGAGAGAGAGAGAGAGAGAGAGAGAGAGAGAGAGAGAGAACAATAGATAAGACAGGAGAACTTCACCAGATAGGGCAGACTGACCCTAGCCTCCCGGCACATAGACCATAGAGTACCAGTCAAATGTTTGGACACACCTACTCATTCAAGGGTTTTTCTTTATTTTGACTATTTAATTTGACTGAATAATAGTGAAGACATCAAAACTATGAAATAACACATGTAGAATCGTGTAGTAACCAAAGAAGTGTTAAACAAATCAAAATATATTTTATATTTGAGATTATTCAATGTAGCCACCCTGCCTTGATGACAGCTTTGCACACTCTTGGCATTCATGAGGTAGAAATGCATTGCAATTAACAGGTGTGTCTTGTTAAAAGTTAATTTGTGGAATTTATTTATTTCTTTCTTTCAGCAAATCGATTGTGTTGTAACAAGGTAGGGTTGGTATACAGAAGATAGCATTTTTTGGTAAAATACCAAGTCTATATTATGGCAGGAACAGCTCAAATAAGCAAATAGAAACAACAGTCCATCATTACTTTAAGTCAGTCAATCGGGAAAATGTAAAAAACTTTGAAAGTTTCATTAGGAGAAGTCACAAAAACTGGCTCTCATGAGGACCACCACAGGAAAGGAAGACCCAGAGTTACCTCTGCTGTAGAGGATAAGTTCATTAGAGTCAACTGCACCTCAGAAATCGCAGCCCAAATAAATGCTTCACAGAGTTCAAGTAACAGACACATCTCAACATCAACTGTTCAGAGGAGACTGCGTGAATCAGACCTTCATGGTCGATATGCTGCAAAGAAGCCACTACTAAATGACATCAATAACAAGAAGAGACTTGCTTGGGCCAAGAAACACGAGCAATGGACATTAGACCGGTGGAAAGCTGTCCTTTGGTCTGATGAGTCCAAGTTTGATACTTTTGATTCCAACCGCCATGTCTTTGTGAGACGCAAGGTAGGTGAACGGATGATCTCCGCATGTGTGTTTCCCACCGTGAAGCATGGAGGAGGAGGTGTGATGATGTGGGGGTGCTTTGCTGGTGACATTGTCAGGGATTTATTTAGAATTCAAAGCACACTTAACCAGCATGGCTACCACAGCATTCTGCAGCGATACGCCATCCCATGTCGTTTGCGCTTAGTGGGACTATCATTTGTTTTTCAATAGGACAATACTTTTTCAGGCCTTATGGGCAGTTTCCTTTAAATGTATTATCCGGGCAGAGAAAATCCCAGAAGCGTTTATATAACGCTCTAACCTTATCTCTATCAAATTATCCATAAAGAGACCACGTTCATCCTACGTCCATCTACGTATGGGTTGTTTAAATGGCATATTACTGCGTATTACTTTATCATATCTCAAGTTATCGATTATACGAACGTACAATGTCAACAACAAAAAAATCCATATCTCCAAAGACTCCATGTATAACGTTAGAACTCAACCATTCCACTCCATGTGCATTTCCAACAACTCTCCATCACCCTACTCCCAGCGGAACCCTCTCAAAAAAACTCAAGTTTACCAGACGCTGCCCGGCGGATCATAAGATCCTTAACGGTCCTCTAACCTCCCAGAAACCACGGCAAAGTCTAGCCTTCCAGAAACTATAGACTTGTTGCTATGGAACCCCGAGATGACGCTACATATCAAAACTTATTATCCCAATTTCAATCAACTTATTTAGCAAATTTCTATATCTTACTATCCCAACTTAAGACAAACACTTATTTCTCCCCTCACACACTCTCATATCACATTCACAGAAAACAAAAACAAAAACACACAGGGGAATGAGTCGGACAAGGAGAACAAAACGGTTAGCGCTGTGTTTAGATTTCAAACCCTGTCTATATGAACCGGGAAACCCATACCATTATCAAAATATTGCCTAATTAGTTGTCCCAAAATCACCTACTGCCATTTCTGTGGCATAGATTACCCGAGTACCCTTGTCTCCTATCTAATTGAGTAACACGGTCCCAAAAGTCCAATCTTAACTCATATTTTCTTAAATCCACCTCCGGTGAAGTGCCAGGAATGACAAAACACTCACAATAAGGGCATACCTGTTTACCTAATTTATCCCCCAAAAAAACTATCTAAACATTACACGTTATAATTTGAACTTCACCAAGCCAGATGCCCTCTCAACGCGTCACCTGCACTCTTGCCCCTCGTTCAATGAGCTTCACCAAGCCGAGTTCTCTCGCAAGATTACCCGCGCTCTAGTCCTTCACTCCACATTACCTTCCCCAGTTCTACTGTGATCAACTCAGTACCACGGATCTGGACTTTTGGTTGTCTGCAACTGGCTAATTAACAATTCTGCCCAAGGATACCTCACTTAAGAACACTCTTATCAACTCAACTCAGTCCTGCTAGTCACCACAGCTGCGGCCCTCTTAAGAAAGACCTCACTCTGAGCGTACCCTCAGCAGGGGCTTATAATTGTTTTATTTGGTTAATTTTTTCTTATATTTTCATCACTTATTGATAGATTGTCCAAGCCTACCTCTCTCAGTACTATGTTCGGGATCTTGCATCCACCCGTGCACACTTCCTCTCAGATCCAGCTGCTCTATCATGAGTGTGGTTTCCCCTGGGATCCCAATTTCAGATCCCCTGTGCACAGTTTACCCAGATGGGTCAACAGGTGAAATTGCAGATCACCCCCTTGTCGCCAAAAATGTTGTGGAAATTCATACTGAGAGAGACTTTGTAATTTCTTCAAACAATCATCTTTATTTAATATTGATTCATTATTGCAATAACGAAACCGTTGACCCCACACTCTTGAGTGTGTTGCCGAGAGCTTAACTGACAATTAAAAAACAGAGACCTAAAAATGCTTAGTCAGGGTTGGTTCTACCCCTCCCATGCTGATCGGGGGGCATCACAAGCCATCCTGGGTTCATCTCCTGGTTATCTGCACAGATGTTGTTTACCCCCAACCTGGCTTAGTTTACCAGATGCCTGGATGATTTTGAGACAATGAGGGATTGTTCTAAACTCTTCCAGGCTATCTCTATCTCGAGTCACAAACACCACATCTTGTATTTGGAATGCCAGCTGTAGGTTTTTATCACCCAGTCATTGTGAGCTCAAGCTATTTCTGGCAAAACCCATTTTCCTTGACCATACGCCTAGACTAACTGCAGGAAGCTAGAGTGGAAACCATCCCTTAACAGAAACACAGCATTAGTAGAACAGCAATGTCTTACTATTTGTTAAGTATTAATGGTTAACTATTAATATCAAACAAATCAGGTAAATACGTAATTTTTCTCTCACTATCCACATGTGAAAGGTTATGCGATCAAGTGAAAATCCACATGTGAAAGTTCATGTGAAATATCATCACGTGAAGTGTTCCAAAAGCACATGGTTTAATATGATTCCACATGATTTATACTACAAAAATCCACATCATCACATGAACTGTTCCAAAAGCATATTGTATCACATGATTTGTCACATGTGAAATTGTGTGATTTTCCATATGTGAAATCATGTGTTTTTTTTAATAGATATTGCTAGCTGTTGTACATATGTATATAAAAGGTGTTTTATGTCATATTGTTTTTTACAAGTGTACCAACAAGTGACAAAATGATTTCAGCTGCATCAGAATCAATAAAGTGTTGACTTCAATTTCTGGATCAATTCATTGTGATATTAATTCATTGCATTTGGATAAACTAGCTTCAGTCTTACTGGTAAAACACATGACACAGGGAGTTGGTGTATCATTTAAACTTTGATTTGTTGGCAAGTAAACAGTATATTGTTCTGTCAATATAGCAAATAACTAGACATGGCTTGTATTCAAGACATATTTTATTTGCTCTGAAGATCAAGGCGAGTTTACACAGCAGTACGCAGGGAGAGTTATGGCAATGTATGACATACACTGAGTATACCAAACATTGAAAAAAAACAGCAGCGTTGCAGTTCTTTACACAAACCGGTGCGCCTGGCACCTACTACCATACCCTGCTCAAAGGCACTTAAATATTTCCATCTCTGAATGGCACACCCTCTCTGAATGGCACACATACACAATCCGTGTCTCAATTGTCTCAAGGCGTAAAAATCCTTCCTTAACCTGTCTCCTCCCCTTCATCTACACCGACTGAAGTGTATTTAACAACAAGTGACATCAATAAGGGATCATCATTTTCACCTGGATTCAACTGGTCAGTGTGTCATTGAAAGAGCAGGTGTTCTTAATGTTTTGTATACTCACTGCCTTCAGAAAGTATTCATACCCCTTGACTTATTCCACATTTTGTTATGTTACAGCTTGAATTCAAAAAGTATTAAATATATATCTCATCCATCTACACACAATACCCCATAATGACAAAGTGAAAACATTTTTTTTGAATTTTTTGCAGGTGTATGGAAAATGAAATACATAAATATCTAATTTACATAACTATTCAACCCCCAGAGTCAATACATGTTAGAATCACCATTGGCAGCAATTAAAGCTGTGAGTCTTTCTGGGTAAGTCTCTAAGAGCTTTGCACACCTGGATTGTACAATATTTGCATTTAAAAAAAAAAAGATTCTTCAAGCTCTGTCAAGTTGATTGTTGATCATTGCTAGACACCCATTTTCAAGTCTTGCAATTGATTTTCAAGCCGATTTAAGTCAAACTCTAACTAGGCCACTCAAGAACATTCAATGTTGTCTTGGTAAGCAACTCCAGTGTATATTTGGTCATGTGTTTTAGGTTATTGTCCTGCTGAAAGGTGAATTTGTCTCCCAATGTCTGTTGGAAAGTAAACTGAAACAGGTTTTCCTCTAGGATTTTGCCTGTGCTTAGCTCTATTTTGTCAATTTTTTTATCCTAAAAATACACCCTAGTCTTTGCAGATGACAAGCACACCCATAACATGATGGAGCCATCACCATGTTTGAAAATATGAAGAGTGGTACTCAGTGATGCCCCAACATAACACTTTGTATTCAGGGCATAAAGTTAATTTAATTTGCCACATTCTTTGCAGTTTTACTTCACTGCCTTATTGCATTCTTTTTGAATATTTATATTCTGTACAGGCTTCCTTCTTTTTACTCTGTCATTTGGGTTGGTATTGTGAAGTAACTACAATGTTGTTGATTCATCCTAAAAACAAAATCTCCTATCACAGGCACAGGCCTCATGGGGAAATCCCTGAGCGGTTTCCTTCCTCTCCAGCAACTGAGTTAGGAAGGACGCCTGTGTCTTTGTGGTGACTGGGTGTCATTAATACCTTTACCATGCTCAAAGGGATATTCCATGTCTGTTTTTTTACCCATCTACTAATAGGTACCCTTCTTCGTGAGGCATTGGAAACCCTCCCTGGTCTTTGTGGTTGAATCTGTGTTTGAAATTCACTGCTCGATTGAGGGACCTTAGAGATAATTGTATGTGTGGGGTACAGAGATGAGGTAGTCATTCAAAAAACATGTTAAACACTTATTGCACACAGAGTGAGTCTATACAACTTATTATGTGACTTGTTATGTACATTTTTATTCCTGGACTTATTTAAGCTTGCATTAACAAAAGGGTTGAATACTTCTTGACTCAAGACATGATCGCTTTCCATTGTTGAAATAATTTGTAAACATTTGTAAAAACTTGATTCCACTTTGACATTTTGGGGTATTGTGTGTAGATCAGTGACATGAAATCACAATTTAATCCATTTTAAATTCAGGCTGTAACACAATTTATTTAGAAAAAGGTCAAGGTGTGTGAATACTTTCTGTATATACAGTAAAATAATAAACTACTAATATACTACTAACGCTATAATAAATTCTACAGTTCTACAACGGGAAAAGTTGCATATGTTGTGTTTGGGTGGTGCAGTGAGGTGTTCCTAGTCACCGTGATATAAGGGAAGAATGTTGCTATTGGTCCTTTCACATCTCGTCTTCATCAACTCCTTTGTATCCAAGCGGTACTGTCTGTGAGAGAAAGCCAAATACGCTACTACACATTCATGGGTAATCATTGTGTACTGTCTGTATTCCTAGAGTTAGCAGCTAGTAGGTTACGAGACATATCACAGATACACGCTAGCTAGCTAGCTACAACACACGGTATAGTTACTCCAAGACTAATATGAGTCATAAAGCCAAAGTCATTCCTTTACTCTCCGCCATCATCATCCAAACATTTCTCAAAAATGTCAATGTCAAAAAAAGCATTAAGGATAGCTAGGCTAGTTAGCTTTAATGTTAGACTACGGTAATTTTTTAAATGTATGCCCTGTAGCAATCTTGCCCCGTTATGGCCGAATCGATCACCAACTTGTATTGAACAACAAAGCCTTCTGAAAAAGATAGCTTATATTGCTTAGTTAGCTACTGACAGCAAAACATTTACTAATTTGTCATTTGCCCTCCTGAGTCCTGGTCCAGCTGGTCTAGGCTGCCACCCCTGCTTGCTGGTCTCGCAATTATTTTTTCTCGCCATCTCAACTCCTCTTCAGCGTATTCTGGCTCAAACAAACAGGTCTGTATGTTCCTATGTAAAAGAACAGCAGAAAATGTTTTGTCATCCAGCTCTTCTTGGAGAGAGGAATCATCAGGAGCAGCCATTGTAATTACTTAGCAATCTCGGATAGACAGCGCATGGTAACATACTGTAGCTCCTGTAAGCCTGTAAACTAGTACTACACCCATTTTGAAAAGCCTGTGAACCTGTAAACTAGTACCGACCTCCGTTTTGAAAAGCCTGCCTTAAAGGGGGGTGGGGGGACAAGGAAGTAGGGCTCCCGTCAGGCAGTATTCTTAACAAAGCTAGGTAAAATTAGTCTACTTAAAATAAACAGTTGAAGTCGGAAGTTTACATACACTTAGGTTGGAGTCATTTAAACATGTTTTTCAACCACTCCACAAATTTCTGGTTAACAAACTACAGTTTTGGCAAGTCGGTTAGGATATCTAATTTGTGCATGACACAAGTAATTTTTCCAACAATTGTTTACAGACAGATTATTTCACTTATAATTCACCGTATCACAATTCCAGTGGGTCAGAAGTTTACATCCACTAAGTTGACTGTGCCTTTAAACAGCTTGGAAAAGTCCAGAAAATGATGTCATGGCTTTAGAAGCTTCTCATAGGCTAATTGACATCATTTGAGTCAATTGGAGGTTGACTCTTGGATGTATTTTAAGGCCTACCTTCAAACTCAGTGCCTATGCTTGACATCATGGGAAAATTTAAAGAAATCAGCCAAGACCTCAGAAATTTTATTTTAGACCTCCACAAGTCGGGTTCATTCTTGGGAGAAATTTCCAAACGCCTGAAGGTACCACGTTCATCTGTACAAACAATAGGACACAAGTATATACAACATGGGACCAAACAGCCGTCATACCGCTCAGGAAGGAGACGCTTTCTGTCTCCTAGAGATGAACGTACTTTGGTGCAAAAAGTGCAAATCAATCCCAGAACAACAGCAAAGGACCCTGTGAAGATGCTGGAGGAAACAGGTACAAAAGTAAATATATCCACAGTAAAACAAGTCCTATATTGACATAACCTGAAAGGCCGCTCCGCTCCAAAACCGCCACATCTTTGGAGAAATGTCCTCTGGTCTGATGAAACAAAAATAGAACTGTTTGGCCATAATGACCATCATTATGTTTGGAGGAAAAATGGGGACGCTTGCAAGCCGAAGAACACCATCCCAACTGTGAAGCACGGGGGTGACAGCATCATGTTGTGGGGGTGTTTTGCTGCAGGAGGGCCTGGTGCACTTCACAAAATAGATGGCATCATGAGGTTGGAAAATTATGTGGATATATTGAAGCAACATCTCAAGTCAGTCAGGAAGTTAAAGCTTGGTCGCAAATGGGTCTTCCAAATGGACAATGACCCTGAGCATACTTCAAAAGTTGTGGCAAAATGGCTTAAGGACAACAAAGTCAAGGTATTGGAGTGGCCATCACAAAGCCCTGACCTCAATCCCATAGAACATTTGTGGGCAGAACTGAAAAAGCATGTGCGAGCAAGGAGGCCTACAAGCCTGACTCAGTTACACCAGCTCTGTCAGGAGGAATGGGCCATAATTCACCCAATTTATTGTGGGAAACTTGTGGAAGTCTACCTGAAACGTTTGACCCAAGTTAAGCAATTTAAGGCAATGCTACCAAATATTAATTGAGTATGTAAACTTCTGACCCACTGGGCATGTGATGAAATAAATAAAAGCTGAAATAAATCATTCTCTCTACTATTATTCTGACATTTCAAGTTCTTGAAATAAAGTGGTGATCCAAACTGACCTAAGACAGGGAATTTTTACTCTGATTAAATGTCAGGAATTGTGAATTACTGAGTTTAATGTATTTGGCTAAGGTGTATGTAGACTTTCTACTTCCACTGTACTGCACAGTCCTGTCAGATACGAACATCGTTGAGACAAGTCCAATGGCTTTATTGAAAAAGGACACGATATCTTGCAATCAGCAAAACACAAAGGCCACAATGACTGCTACAAAACATGACTCCGTTCATTTTTAGATCAGACTGCAGGCTCAATCAACCAATGACGTCACCCCCCCCCCCCCCCCCCCCCCCCAAATACAGCTATAGTGCATAATTCTGTCTGAAACACCCTTTCATAATTCATTATTTTGTAGGGAGACTGGAACAAACACCCCAAATAGTGTCCAGTGGTGAAGTTTCCCTTATACAGTGCCTTGCGAAAGTATTCGGCCCCCTTGAACTTTGCGACCTTTTGCCACATTTCAGGCTTCAAACATAAAGATATAAAACTGTATTTTTTTGTGAAGAATCAACAACAAGGGGCACACAATCATGAAGTGGAACGACATTTATTGGATATTTCAAACTTTTTTAACAAATCAAAAACTGAAAAATTGGGTGTGCAAAATTATTCAGCCCCCTTAAGTTAATACTTTGTAGCGCCACCTTTTGCTGCGATTACAGCTGTAAGTCGCTTGGGGTATGTCTCTATCAGTTTTGCACATCGAGAGACTGACATTTTTTCCCATTCCTCCTTGCAATACAGCTCAGTGAGGTTGGATGGTGTACCACAGTCCTCAGTTCTTTCCACAGATTCTCAATTGGATTCAGGTCTGGACTTTGACTTGGCCATTCTAACACCTGGATATGTTTATTTTTGAGCCATTCCATTGTAGATTTTGCTTTATGTTTTGGATCATTGTCTTGTTGGAAGACAAATCTCCGTCCCAGTCTCAGGTCTTTTGCAGACTCCATCAGGTTTTCTTCCAGAATGGTCCTGTATTTGGCTCCATCCATCTTCCCATCAATTTTAACCATCTTCCCTGTCCCTGCTAAAGAAAAGCAGGCCCAAACCATGATGCTGCCACCACCATGTTTGACAGTGGGGATGGTGTGTTCACGGTGATGAGCTGTGTTGCTTTTACGCCAAACATAACGTTTTGCATTGTTGCCAAAAAGTTCAATTTTGGTTTTATCTGACCAGAGCACCTTCTTCCACATGTTTGGTGTGTCTCCCAGGTGGCTTGTGGCAAACTTTAAACGACACTTTTTATGAATATCTTTAAGAAATGGCTTTCTTCTTGCCACTCTTCCATAAAGGCCAGATTTGTGCAATATACGACTGATTGTTGTCCTATGGACAGAGTCTCCCACCTCAGCTGTAGATCTCTACAGTTCATCCAGAGTGATCATGGGTCTCTTGGCTGCATCTCTGATCAGTCTTCTCCTTGTATGAGCTGAAAGTTTAGAGGGACGGCCAGGTCTTGGTAGATTTGCAGTGGTCTGATACTCCTTCCATTTCAATATTATCGCTTGCACAGTGCTCCTTGGGATGTTTAAAGCTTGGGAAATCTTTTTGTATCCAAATCCGGCTTTAAACTTCTTCACAACAGTATCTCGGACCTGCCTGGTGTGTTCCTTGTTCTTCATGATGCTCTCTGCGCTTTTAACGGACCTCTGAGACTATCCCAGTGCAGGTGTATTTATACGAAGACTTGATTACACACAGGTGGATTGTATTTATCATCAGTAGTCATTTAGGTCAACATTGGATCATTCAGAGATCCTCACTGAACTTCTGGAGAGAGTTTGCTGCACTGAAAGTAAAGGGGCTGAATAATTTTGCACGCCCAATTTTTCAGTTTTTGATTTGTTAAAAAAGTTTGAAATATCCAATAAATGTCGTTCCACTTCATGATTGTGTCCCACTTGTTGGTGATTCTTCACAAAAAAATACAGTTTTATATCTTTATGTTTGAAGCCTGAAATGTGGCAAAAGGTCGCAAAGTTCAAGGGGGCCGAATACTTTCGCAAGGCACTGTAGGTTCATCATCATTTCTACTCACTTTCTACCTGGTATAAGTCATTTAAGTTCAGACCAGAGTATTTTTTTATTTAAAAATAATAATAAAAAAGCTAGACACTCGCGACCCTTTCAAAACCTCAGTTGAGAATCGATGCCCTAAATGAAGGATCAAGCCTAAGGCCATTGCTCAAACAAGCGCTCTGTTATAGCGAGCATTTGTTAAATCGAACGTCTGTAATGGAGTCACTCTACTGTCAGACCTGTATCTACAATTGAAAAATGTGTGCATGTAAAACTCTAATTACAAGCGTTGAACAGAAACATAATCGCCCCGGTTATTCACCAATTGAGGAGCAGTGACCCCATCTGTAAAGGGGAGGAGGTTCATAATGATGGATGACTTTTAACACAGCATGGTTTTTCCAATGACAGCCTTTTCCAAATAAGAGTGATTGACTTGGAGTGATTTGACACTCAAAAGTCTGTCACGACGAGAACCCATTGTGGCAGGTACACTGTGATATGGGCAAAGAACAGAATATAGTGCGTCATTTCAAAGCCCTATTTCGAGTTCGCTGTCATTTTCCTCAAATGAAATCACCTTTGGTTACAGGTTTCCATGCAGAAGTTGAAAAAAAGAGAACACAACAATATCAAAGGATGCACCCTCTGGAGTCTAGTAGCATACACCATCACAAAGAAACACCAGATGTCCATGAAAGCCTCTATTTGGTTTCCCCTTTCCTTTTCTCTCTCTCTCTCTCTCTCTCTCTCTCTCTCTCTCTCTCTCATTAAAAACTGCATTTTTTTTGCTTTCTCACCTTTTCAAGGTGGTGCAGAAAGCTGAAGAACACAGGAGCGAGGAATGGAATACACAAACTCAATCATGTCACTCGGTAGGGCCTCGGAGGTTATGGTTTCATCTGACTGGTCGGGCATATTCGCCCGAACGGTTGGGCAAATTAAGTGTCTCCGTAATGATAGCAAGAGTAGAGTGATTCAAGCCTAACTAATCAATAGAAAATATATGCGGCCAACAGATTGGACAAAAAAAAGTGTCAGCAAGTCAAGCCAGGCCACACTGTGTGGGCATCAAAGGCAATATGGCATTGTTCGTGCTCTTATGGTGAGAACCAATAAACAGTCTCAAGAGTCAAATCAGGCCGCAGTGTATGGGCATCAATGGCGATATGGCATCGCTCTAGCTCTTACCGTGATAAGTGTCGGACACCCTCAAGAGTCAAATCATGCCACGCTGTGTTGGGCACCAAGGGCAGCATGTTCTTAAAGTGATAGGAATCGAACAGCCTCAAGAGTTAAGCGCCTCTGACACAAAGCATGACTACACCAGTGTGTGTAAGTCAGACCGAGAGGAGAATGAGTGGTAAAGCAATGTTCCCACTAAAGCTGTGAGAGTGACTGGGTGCGCAGCTCCCTTGGGGCCGCAGCTCCCTTGGGGCCGCCACATAGAAGAGATATCACAGAGAAGCATGATCAACGTTTCCCTTTACTCTGGGAATTGTGATCGAATCAATGCAATATTAGCAATTTTCAATGCCACATACCAAAATAAAACAAACTATGCAAGACGTAGTATGCAAAAGTAACTATGCAAGATATTTTATTGTAGGCAAGAAGGCATCAGAGAAGGATTCTATTGCATTGACACCCACGACTCAGCCCGTACTCTACACAGAGGTGCGGCATAACCAATCAGAGCTGCAGTAGGGCTATACGCGAATAGACCATTGCCATTTATGGATCTGTGCCATTCACTTTGAACTGGACTGTGTTTACAGCCTGAGCGGCTGTGCGTTTGTTTTGAGATCAAAGTGAAAGTTCAGATTCAGAAAAACTTCAATGTCCTCAAAGAGGCAATTCATCTTGCAGCAGTCATAAAACATATAACATTTAGAAATGTCAAATAAATAGCAAAGGCTATTTACAAACAAAATAGGCAGGGTAAGTGCAATTTCATAGTGCAAGTGATAAGTGCAACTAGTCCAACATTTGTTAAGTTGCAGAATTTTACCTTAGGTAGTCTGTACCTGCATCCAGAGGGAAGGAGATGGAATTCAGGGTGGAGTGGATGGGAAGAGTCAACCACTATTTTATTTGCCTTATGTAGGGCTCTGCCCAGGTAGAGAGATGATAGCTCTTGCTGTTGCTGCCCCATGATTTTTCCCCAAGTCCTGACCATCTTGCCCAACCTATTTTTCTGTGCAACCTTGATATTCCCAAACCAGCAGGTCAAGCAGTAGGACAGAATGCCCCCAATTAATGATTCATAAAAGAGAACCATGATGGATAGATCAACATTAAAAAAGTGCAGTTTCCAAAGGAAATACAGTCTCTGTTGGCCTGTCAGTACACTGATCCCAGGACAGCTTGTTGTCAATGACTAGCCCAAGGTATTTGTACTTACTCCACTATTTCAATTGGCTCACATACCTTTTTATCAGTGATGGTGTGTGCATGGTAGTGTTCCTTCGAAAGTCAATCACCATGTCCTTTGTCTTTGATGTATTTAATATTAGATGGGATGACTCACCAGACAGTAAAATCATTCAGAGCCTGTCCGTGCTCTGTCTCTTCCCCTTTGAGAAGACTGGCCAAAGCAGTATCGTCAGCATATTTGATCAGGTGGCGCCCTGGGAACCGGCTCCGGCAGCTGTCTGTATACAGTATGCATAGTACTGGTGAAAGAACACTGCCCTGTGGGGTTCCAACTGAAGTGATGTGCACCTCAGAGAGTGTGTTGCTAGGTCGTACCTGCTGAGACCTATCGGTAAGGAAGTTGGTGATCCATGTGGCAAGCATAGCATCAAGTCCAAAGTCTCCTCTCAGTCTGTCCGCGAGGACCAACGGATTGATTGTGTTAAATGCAGAGGAGAAATCTGCAAACATGATACGCACATGGGTTGTAATGCCCTCCAAAAATTTTTTTAGACCTCCACAAGTCTGGTTCATCCTTGGGAGCAATTTTGAAACGCCTGAAGGAACCCCGTTCATCTGTACAAACGACAGTACGCAAGTATAAACAACATTGGACCACGCAGCCGTCATACGTCTCAGGAAGGAGACGCGTTCTGTCTCCTAGAGATGAACGTACTTTGGTGCAAAAAGTGCAAATCAATCCCACAACAACAGCAAAGGACCTTGTGAAGATGCTGGAGGAAACAGGTACAAAAGTGTCTCTATCCACAGTTAAACAAGTCCTATATTGACATAACCTGAAAGGCTACTCAGCAAGGAAGAAGCCACTGCTCGAAAACCACCATTAAAAAAGCCAGACTACGGTTTGCAACTGCACATGGGGACAAAGATCGTACTTTTTGGAGAAATGTCCTCTGGTCTGATGAAACAAAAATAGAACTGCTTGGCCATAATGACCATCATTATGTTTGGAGGAAAAAGGAGGAGGCTTGCAAGCCGACGAACACCATCCCAACTGTGAAGCACGGGGGTGGCAGCATCATGTTGTAGGGATGCTTTGCTGCAGGAGGGCCTGGTGCACTTCACAAAATAGATGGCATCATGAGGTTGGAAAATTGTGTGGATATATTGAAGCAACATCTCAAGACATCAGTCAGGAAGTTCAAGCTTGGTCGCAAATGGGTCTTCCAAATGGACAATGACACCAAGCATACTTCCAAAGTTGTGGCAAAATGGCTTAAGGACAACAAAGTCAAGGTATTGGAGTGGCCATTACAAAGCCCTGACCTCAATCCTATATACAATTTGTGGGCAGAACTGAAAAAGTGTGTGCTTGCAAGGTGGCATACAAACCTGACTCAGTTACACCAGCTCTGTCAGGAGGAATGGGCCATAATTCACCCAATTTATTGTGGGAAGCTTGTGGAAGGCAACCCGAAATGTTTGACCCAGGTTAAACAATTCAAGGCAATGCTACCAAATACTAGAGTGTATGTAAACTTCTGACCCACTTTGGATGTGATGAAAGAAATAAAAGCTGAAATAAATCATCCTCTCTACTATTATTCTGACATTTCACATTCTTGAAATAAAGAGGTGATCCTAACGGACCTAAAACAGGGAATTTTTACGAGGATTAAATGTCAGGAACTGTGAAAAACGGAGTTTAAATGTATTTGGCTACAGTGTATGCAAACGTCCGACTCCAACTGTATGTTATCAGGCCCCGGGCTCTTTTGTGCTCCAGCGCTTTTGAACACTCGTTGTAAGACTTCCTCATCGCTGACAAGCGCGCTCTTGGTTGCAATGACATTCTCCTCCAGACAGACCAGGGGAGCGGGGGCGACCCCTGTTTAAAGCGGTCGAAGAACTTGTTTTGTTCATTTGGCTGTAGAGAGGCACACCCTCTTGTCCAGGCAGGGATCGATATGTTGCTTACCTTTGAAGGGGGCGTTGGCCATGTTCATAATGCCCAACCAGGCAGACAGTCTCCCTGTAACATTATCTGTTGCACCTTATCCTTAGCATCTCGCCTTTTTAATCTTTTTGTTCACCTCTCTCTGTACCTCTTTTCTTTCGAGTGGATTCCCGGAGGCAAACACTTGTTTCTTCTTATTAAGCACCCCTTTCAGCTATTTGGTCACCCATGGTTTGTGGTTCGGAAATATCTTACATGTTTTTTGGGGATCACCCAATCAACACAGAATTCAATATAGCCAGATATTACGTTAGTGAACTCATTCAGGCCAGCTGATGATTCTTCAAATACGCTCCAGGAGGTACAATCAAAGCATCCCTGCAACTGATCAATACTGTCATTGTCCCACACCTGTATTTGTTTTTCCACCAACTTCTCCCTTTTGAGTAACTGTCTATGAGTTGGTTGTAGAAAAACAGTGTTATGATCTGATCCAGCCAGTGGAGGTCTGGCCAAGGATGAATACGCTTTGGGGATCGAGCCGTAACATAAGTCATTTATCTTATTTTTCCTTGTTAGACAAGTCACATACTGGGTGTAAGTACTCAAATTGTGCATAAGAGTACAGCTATTGAAATCCCCCTGGATGAATTTGGGCACATTGGGGGAAATTGCATCAAGCTCTTGAGTGAGGTTAAAAAATGATGTCAGCTGCATTGACACTGTTTGCTCTTGGATGGATATAAACAACTGTCAAAAAAAAGCTGGGGGGAATTCACGGGGGAGGTAGAAGGGGCGCAGCGACACTGACAGTAGCTCTATATCAGGAATGCATATTTTATTCCTGACAATCGTAGTTTTACACCATCTATCATTTATCAGACCACAGACTCCGCCTCCGTGCTCCTTCACCAGTAGCTTCACTGTCTCTGTCCGTACGAGTGATAGTGAATCCGTCAGGGGTGCCTTCAGAGTTGGGCCAAGTTTCAGAGAAGACCATCACACAGGCCTCCCTGCATTCATATCGATACCGGGAGTTTACCCTCAATTCGTCCATTTCCCCCTGAAGCGATTGGACATTGGGAGAGCAGGGTAGCTGGAAGCGGATCTTTGTTTTGTTCCTTTTCGACCTCTGCCGCACATCGCCTTCCCTGCCCCTTTTCCTCTTCCGTCTTAGTAGTCCTTCAACCCGGGTTGTTTTGTCTCACGATCTCCGCAGGTATGTCCCCTTTGATCCCTTCTCCCCAACGTGAGTTTAATGACACTGTGAAAGACAGTTTCTGCCGTAGCGGATGTGTGGCGCCGTCGACTTTCTCAGAAGTTCGCGTGCTGTTTCAGGTAATAGCAAAAGGAATCCCAATAGGAGAACTATCCACTGCACGCACTTCATGTCGCTCTACCGTAGCTTAATGGAGGAGTTGAAAGAAATTTAAACAACCAACAAGAAACAAACAAACGCAGCAGGGCACCACTGCGCAGCGCCCCAAACACATGATTTGCATGTAGCCACGTGTGCACATTTTGTTCATATCCTTTTCCAGTTGGTGAGTTATTAGACCAGTCACAGGTCATTTGTAGTCAGCAATGGGGGAGTGGTTGCTTTCTACAAGAGCACAAAACATTACATTTCTGGAAATCTTTGAAAAGCGAGTTGGGTAAAGACCTTTTTATTTGTCTTAAAGGGGCAGTGTTGTTTTTTTGAGAAGGTCTTGAATAAGATACGTAGCCAATAGGCAGAGGGTGGCATAATTGGTCTGATTCTCTGTAATAATGGTATGGTCATAATAATGCCTTTTATTTTGTAAAGGGGTCTTCCTCAAACACCACAGCAACATTTTCAATCACCACCTTGTCTGAAGGACCGGTGGATTGACAGGTTCCTGTCAAGCCCTGCATGGAATGTTTCATGGAATGTAGGCTTCCATTGAACTACTGCTACTGTAGACTGAATGAGAGAACAGCCATGTCCATGTTAAAATGTTATGGGATGTATTTTATCCTTTGTTTTTGATGGGAGGTCACTCTGGTAGGCGTACATTATGCTCAAATACCCATTTGACCACTGTCTGAAACTGTCTCTTAAAGCGGGTACAACCTCAGTGTTCACAGTAAACACATGCTGGATGTTGCACAGAATGTTCACAGTGTTCAAGTTTGCGCTCAACAGACCAGAAATTGGCTCAGTGCTGAAAAAAATTAGATTGGTGGTAAGTAATGTAGTCACCGCACCCCTGATGGAATACAAACGCACCTCTCATCAATGAGTCTTTGGCCTCCGCTGATCCAGAAGGTTAACCCCTTCCCTTCCACAGCCATCAGTGGCATCGGCAGCAACGGCAACACACAGGCATTAATTATAAATCCATTAAAAGAGCCAATTCATCAGGAACGCAGCTATTATCAGATGTCATGTCATTATTTTCCCCACTCGTTGCTGTGCCAAGCAGCGGCGGTTCCCTGTGGGTTTATAAGAACAAATACCCCATCTGGTTGGGGATGCTTCGGGACATGCGGTGCATTCTGAGCAGGGTGTTGAGCCTCTTGGGTCGGTGCGTCACCTTCGTTGATGGCGGTTGACATTGATTTGTTCTGTTTTCACTTCCAGATTATTAGTGGATTGAAATAGTCCAAAAAATCATTTTAAGGCAATTATTATTATTTATTTTTGCATTTAAATGCATTTAAAGAAAGAAAATGAAACACAAAAGAATATAGATATTCTTATATGTGGTTGTGACTTGTGATGTTATCGGCACTGATATTCTGACTCTGAAAGGCCTCTTTCTTACAGATGGAGCTAAAAGTAATTTGAAGCCTCCTGCGTTTCTACCTGTTCCTCACAGAGCTGTCAGGCTTTTGCCATTAAAAGTTCCTATATTACCGTGCCAATCTCAGCAGCACTTATGTTGCTTACTCACAGAAAAAGCAGTGGTTGGAGAAATGCACTCCGATGTTAGTCTGATCGAGAGGGAATTGGAACACATTTACAGTTGTATTGTTTATGCATGGAGCAGGTCGTTTTATTTGCAATTTGACATTTTATGTTCTGGCAAACTGAGCTCAAGCATGCTACCTTGGGAAATAGTGTGGGTTTGTCTGCCAGTATCATGTTCTTAATGATGTGAGATGTTTCCCCTTTGAAGGTAAATATCTTTCTGGATTTCAGACTTGCAGACTTGAAATAGACATCCACATTCCGTCTCGCTAGCTAAACAAAATAAAAGATGACTCACTTAGCTGTTGTAATGATGTGAGATAACGAACGAAGGATTTCAAGCCCTCAAAGAGTAATTATGCACATTAAGAAACTGCACTCGTCTCCTGGCGGGATTAGTATTTAGAATGTGTGAATGAGGTCCCAAAGGTCCCACTAACCTTTGAATCCAAATAACCACCTGTGACTTGATAAAACACAACACCTCACCTTTTCCATTGATGACTCTTGTCCATATTGACCATGTCTTTCTATCACACTTTCTTTCTTTTACTTTCCCACTCTCTATTTTCTCTCTGGTTCTCATTAGCACTATGCCCTCGTTCCTGAAGACACCGGGCATCATGCTACACACATTTTCCACTCACTTCATCCTTTTCCGCAGCTCTCTTACAGTACCTTACCCTCACCTCATCTTACCTGAGGTTACGTAAGCCCCATGGGGGTTTGAATGGTGGTGAAGATCCTCTGTCAGTATTTTTCTTCTTAAGGCGTTGCCCAATTCCCTGATCCTTGAATTGATTTGAGATCCAAAGTTCATCCTTCCAACAGGACAATGACCCTAAGAACACAGCCAAGACAAAGCAGGAGTGGTTTCGGGACAAGTCTCTGAATGTCCTATTGTGGCCCAGCCAGAGCCCGGGCTTGAACCCGATTGAATGTCTCTGGAGAGAACTGAAAATAGCTGTGCAGCGACGCTCCCCATCCAACCTGTCAGAGCTTGACAGGATCTGCAGAGAAGAATGGGAGAAACTCCCACAAGTGCTAGTGTGCCAAGCTTGCAGCGTCACACCCAAGAAAACTCAGGGCTGTAATTGCTGCCAAAGGTGCTTCAACAAAGTACTTGAGTAAAGGGTCTGAATACTTATGTAAATGTGATATTCCTATTATTTATTTTTAATACATTTGCAAAAACTCTAGAAAACAGTTTTTGCTTTGTCATTATGAGGTATTGTGTGTAGATTGATGAGGGGGGAAAATGATTTAATCCATTTTAAAATAAAGCTGTAATGTAACAAAATGTGGATAAAGTCAAGGGGTCTGAATACTTTCAAAATGCACTGTATATTCTGTTGGATCTATTTGAGTTCTCTTTGACCTCTTCAGATATTTGGCAAGATAATGGCTGGAACAGAGTGAAGGGAATTGCATCACACACATATAAACCATGTGTTTGATACCATTCCACTTATTCAACTCCAGCCATTACCACAAGCCCATCCTCCCCAATTAAGGTGCCACCAACCTCCTGTGTCGGATGATGTGTAATTTGAGCCATTGAAATGTGCAATATATATATATATATATACACATGCAATTAGAAGAATCCGGGAATCCAACACCTTTTTAGAGGTGAGGTGCCCGGGGCAGAAACTTGTGTACTTTTGCACACGTCTTAAGCACGCTCCCTGTAGCCCGTACCCAGGACACGCAGAGGAGCAAAAGGTGATAAATGGTGCACACAGAGACAGTGAGATTGACAACTAAGGTTGAGGGTCCTCTTCTACATAAAAGCATACCAGCTGTGCTAACATTACAACATCAAGTCCTCCCCAGCACTTTTTGCTATGGGGAGGGTTGTGTAGTTTTTTTATTGGGCACAGGGGAGGGTAGTGCGTTTTTTTCCCTCTTCTTCTCATCTTTGTATCGTGACTATATTACTACATTTTGACAGTCTGATGTGACAAGTCTCCAGATGGCGAAAGACAAGGGGACAGGGCCATATGACCACATTCTCCATGGGTCCCCTAGTGAGAACGATGACTTTATGCTTCCTGTCAGTGGCGCCAGATTGCTCGAGAACATCCTGTCAAAATAAGGCCGATATTTCCTCAAATAGACTTCTTACTTCGACAATAGAGACGCATCGCATTTAACAATACGTATTAAATACATATTAACTTCTCTCAAAAAGCATTTACTGGCCTTGGCAACTGCTAGTACAGATTGGAGTTGACAGAACATGAATTTGCGGTGTATGCTTTTTCTAGTTCGAAGTGGTTAGAGGTCTTAGAGGGATGACATCTGTTAAAAGTATAAGTAGACAATATAGAAACAGGGAAGCTAGCAAAGGGAACCAAAACAACTGCAGGAACTGACACAGCAACAATGTTTACACTCAAGGCACAAAGTCGATGCCAAAAACAGTGCATCATCGAATTACAGATAGCGACAATTCAAAATTCCTCACGCACCTACAACCTAACGCCCCAATAAAGCCTAAATATTTGTCATTTAACTTTTAAAATATTTTACATTTTATATGTGGCATAAACACAACAATTCACAATGCTTTAATCTGATTAGGCTAATTCCAACGTCCTCAAAATGGTTTGACATTAAAACTTCTTCAGGATTGGTGGGTCCCCTGCGGAACGGTTGAGCTAAAGTTGGCTAATGCAATTAGCATGAGGTTGTAAGTAACAACAACATTTCCCAGGACATAGACATATCTTATATTGGCAGAAAGCTTAAATTCTTGTTAATATAGCTGCACTGTTCAATTTACAGGACATATTACAGTGAAATAATACCATGCAATTGTTTGAGGAAAGTTCACAGTTTTGAACATGAGAAGCTATAAATACACAAATTAGGCACATTTGGGCAGTCTTGATACGTCATTTTGAACATAAATGCAATGCTTCCTTGGATCAGTCTAACACTTTGCACATACACTGCTGCCATCTAGTGGCCATTATCAGAATTATGGCCTTTCTCTTGCATTTCAAACATGAAATAATTCGGGTTGTTTTTTCTTTGTATTATCTTTTATCAGATCTCTTTGATATTTTCCTACATTACTTTCACATGTCCACAAACTTGAAAATGTTTCCTTTCAAATGGTACCAAGAATATGCATATCCTTGCCTCAGGGCCTGAGCTACAGGCAGTTAGATTTGGGTATGTCATTTTAGGCAAATATTGTAAATTAATTAATTTTAAAAAAGGGGCCAATCCTTAACAGATTCCCATCAAAAAATTTTACGCGATTAAAGTACATGTTAGATAAGAAAATGTCAGGACATCATGAAATAAGTTAGGATTAACTTCACAGGGTGGTGAAAGCACATGGTAATGAGTTTGATGGTCCTTTCAATAAATATTGAGGGTCTTATTCTGTTGACATGATGATCGATGATTGGCTGCCATTTGACAAATAAAAATTATCTTGCATTTATAATCTTGCATATCATGTAGGCTATACCCGCACTGTATCTGCGAGCTGTTGGCAAGAGCGCATGCGACGATACCAGAGCAGGCACATTCGCTTTATCAACACAATACTTTTGGTGACAAAACCATCAGTAGTGCAAGAGTTGAAAATGTGATGAAAACCCGATTTAACTTGCATTCTTCATTCAGTACATGGGAATCTAAACACGCAAGTGTTTTTGATGTGCGCTACATATTTACTTACACACACACTTTTTCCACAAAAAGTACATTTGATGAAAATGCAACACTGACGGGGAAATGCACATACAGTTGAAGTCGGAAGTTGACGTACACCTTAGCCAAATACATTCAAACTCAATTTTTCACAATTCCTGACATTTAATCCTAGTAATAATTCCCTGTCTTAGGTCAGTTAGGACTCACCACTTTATTTTAAGACTGTGAAATGTCAGAATAATAGTAGGGAGAAAGATTTATTTCAGCTTTTATTTATTTCACCACATTCCCAGTGGGTCAGAAGTTTACATACACTCCATTAGTATTTGGTAGCATTGCCTTTAAATTGTTTAAATTGGGTCAAACGTTTCAGGTAGCCTTCGACAAGCTTCCCATAATAAGTTGGGTGAATGTTGGCCCGTTCCTCCTGACAGAGCTGGTGTAACTGAGTCAGGTTTGTAGGCCTCCTTGCTCGCACACGCTTTTTCAGTTCTGCCCACAAATTTACTGTAGGATTGAGGTCAGGGCTTTGTGATGGACACTCCAATACTTTGACTTTGTAAACATGTACATTGAAATGTCAATTGATCTATGATGTACCGTTTGCTTTTACAAAGAAGAATGGAGCTTTCCTTTCTAGCTTACTTGCAGGAAGGTGTTACCTAAGGACATTTGCATGTCTAAAGAAGAAGACAATGCTAAGCGCCAAAAGCACACTCCTGAAGTGATGCTGCGAGGACCATGAACTGAACTGATGGTCTGAAGATTGTCTACATTGACTACATTGCAGGCTGTCCAGTTTTGACCACTTCTGATCCAGAATCAGATGTGTCCAAGAGAGAATGATGTAGGGGAGCTTAGTGACTCTTCTTACCAACTGTAGGCAAGCATTTGCTATGTGTTGTCTTATGTATTCAGCATTTTCTGTGTTGGTCTTGCCAACCACCCCTGTCACACCTCTGAGAAGCAGCAGTAACATCATGTAGGTCTGATATCTGATTGGAGGTTAACTTTACAGGAGTACTATTGGTCAACAACTCTAAACAACTCAGGTGCTTATAAAAGGGTCTATGATTCATTATTTGTTCTGACCTGATGTGGTGAGATACTCTCTCTCTCTCTCTCTCTCTCCTTAAAATAGTGACTTGTAATTCGTGTTAATGCTTTGTAACTTAAGTTGATGCTTTATGTGAATCCATTTTAACAAAGTAATTAAATACACTTGTATTTAGAATTCTAGTATCAAACATGTCTTCATTGCCTCTTAACTCAGCCATAGTCTCTTGCATATTTCTGTTTATCCTATGGAGTCAGATAAAGATAATTCATTTAATAGGCTAATTGTTTAGTCTTATTACGAGTCGCATGTGAGGTATTTATAATATCATACATGGTAAATATCATGGCCACTACATATGGCATGAAAGCCTACATTAAAAGTGGCTGCATTGTACACAAAACAATGGATTTATTCAGTATTAGTGACTCATACAGTAAGTTCGACACGTTTCCACAGTACAACATTATTCATACCACCAAGGAGAGAAACTCCTGAATGACAGAATGACGATACATCTGTTTTTTTGTAATGAGGAGGGTACCATCTGGTGCTGGTGGGTCTGGGATGGAGATGACAGACAGGAATGACCTTGGTGTGACCTGTGTCAGATGACAGGATAGCTCATATGGACATGCCCCCAGGCAGATCAAGCCACAGACAGGCACCAAGGTGAGCTGCCCACATGCACACTTTGACTGACAGGAGTTGGGAAATCAGCCATCAACACACACACACACACACACACACACACACACACACACACACACACACACACACACACACACACACACACACACACACACACACACACACACACACACACACACTAGAGCAAGCAGAGATACAGTGTGTCTTCTCAGCTTTCATCATTGATTTTTAGGAAGGGAAATCTGTCAGCACAGACAGCCCCACAGTCTCATCTTTTTAAGAATTGATGGTTAATGCCACACTTGTCAATTTGTTAGGGTAGCTTTACACATGCCACACTTTTGAATACACAACAAAGAAAACACAAATAAGGAGAGACTTGAGATACACTCAGAGGTACATAATTGTGGTTTAGATTATTTGAAAAGTCTTCTGACCGGAAATAATTGAAATAATTGAAAACAAATGTGGAGATCGCATTCCCGGTAGAAACGCTTTCCATTTGTCAAATTGTCCCAGACAGTCATCCTCACACTGACACAATGTACACAACAACCTACAGCAGTTCCATGCTGGCAAACTGCCCCAATTATTCTCTCAATAACATCCTGTGTCGCTTGTGGCTCTCGTTAAAAAGTGGCTGCATGGTGATATCCGGAAGAAAATCTGTGACCGACCGTAGCTGACATTAGCTGTCACAACCATCTATGACAGCTCATATCATTATTATGACAGGGCTATGTACCATGAGCCTTTTCAAGTAGTGTTAACAGATCACTGTCTCTCAGAGTTGGCAGCATTTCTATGCAGTGGGGTCCAGGGCAGACATTTCAGTGACCTGAAATGGGGGGCTGCCAAACAGACATTTCAGTGACCTTAGTGAGGGGGACTGCCAAGCTGAGGCACTGGCAGATCTCTCCATGCCATGAGTTGACTCCGCTCGGTGACAGATAGCCTTTTTAACAGGCCCATAAGCTTGGGCACTAGACAGCACCCCAACTTTAAGGAGAATAAAGTGTGCACTGTGGCCAAGGACAGAACATGGTTTTCTACCCGGGATCTTTCGTAGTTGTACATATTTAGTAGTTGTACATCATTAGTAGTTGCACATCATTAGTAGTTTTACATGTTGTGTATGATATTGGCATGAAAGAGGTTGTCTCACATTGCAATGCTTATAATGGAATTATGATAGTTTTAACCTTGAACTTCACATTAGGCTTGTCATTAAAAGGAAAGGGGGAAACCTAGTCAGTTGTACAAGTGAATGCATTCAACTGAAATGTGTTTTCCACATTTAACCCAACCACTCTGAGTCAGCTGCCATAATCGACATCCACGGCTCCCGGGGAACAGTCTTGCTCAGGGGCAGAATTACATATTTTTACATTGTCAGCTGTGGGGATTCGATCCAGCAACCTTTCGGTTACTGGCCCAATGCTCTAACCACCTGTCATCGTGTCAATACTTTCATAATTTACACTATCGTTAAAAAGTTTGGGGTCACTTATAAATGTCCTTGTTTTTGAAAGAAAATCAATTTTTTTGTCCATTAAAATAAAATGATAAAAGAAACAGTGTAGACATTGTTAATGTTGTAAATGACTATTGTAGCTGGAAACGGCTGATTTTTTATGGAATATCTACGTAGGCGTACAGAGGACCATTATCAGCAACCATCACACCTGTGTTCTAATGGCATGTTGTGTTAGCTAATACAAGTTTACCATTTTAAAAGGCTAATTGATCATTAGAAATGGCCCACCCTGATCTGTTTCACCTGTCTTTGTGATTGTCTCCACCCCCCCTCCAGGTGTCGCTCATCTTCCCCATTATTCCCTGTGTATTTATACCTGTGTTCTCTGTTCGTCTGTTGACAGTTTGTTTTGTTTTCGTCAAGCCTACCAGCGTTTTCCCCTCTGCTCCTGTCTCTTGATTGTTCCTGTTTGCTTGTTTTCTTGTTTTCCTGTTTCATTGCCCATTCTGCATGCCCTGACCCTGAGCCTGTCTACCGTCCTGTAGTTTGCCCCACCTACCTGGATTCCTGAGACCTTCCTGCCCTTCACCCGTCTTTTGCCTGCCCCTGTCGGATTAATAAACTGTTGTTACTCCGACTTCATCTGCATCTGGGTTTTACCTTAAAACCTGACAGTACGAACTGGCCATGACTGACCCAGCAGACTCGGACCAGCTGCGCAACGCCTTCTCCTCCTAAGGAGCCACCATTGTTAGGCACGAGGAATTGGCTGGGAGGCAGCCTACTACAGCCTACTCCTCTGTAACAAGGCAGTTAGAAGCGCCGCCTCACTGGTCACTCCAGAACCCCGCTTACCTCCCCTGGAACGTTTCAATGGAGAGCCGGGCACCTGTCGGGCGTTTCTAGCCCAGTGTGCCCTCATTTTCGAGCTTCAACCTTCCTCCTTCTCCTCGGACCGCTCTAAACTAATGTGCCTTATCACGCTGATGTACGGGAGGGCACTCGCCTGGGCTACAGCGGTATGGGAGCAACTGCCGGCCACATGCGGCAGGCTGGAGGAATTTGTAGGTGAGGTAAAGAAGGTGTTTGATGCTTCAGTCTCCGGGAGAGGCTGCCAGGAAGCTACTCCAGCTGCGGCAGGACTCCCACAGTGTGGCAGACTATGCGGTTGATTTCCGCACATTGGCAGTGGACAGTGCCTGGACCAGAAAGCGCTGTTCGACATGTTCCTACTCAGTCTCGGGGGAGGTCAAGGTCGAGCTTGCAGCCAGGGGATTACCCATGGATCTCGATTCCCTCATTTCCTTGACTATCAGGATAGATGGGCGACTACGGGAACAATGAAGGGAGAAGAGATTAGATTTCGCTCGCCTGTCCAAGGATTCCACCTCGCCTCCGAGGCATCCTGGAAGCCCCCGATGGACCCGTTGCCGAAAGAATCCGAGGCTACCCGAGGTTCCCCGAGAGTCACCAAAGACGTTCGAGTCACCGTTTCCCAAGCCTATGCAACTAGGCAGAGCTGGGGTGTCGCCAGCGGAATGGCGAAAGACCTGGCTCACCGGTAGGAGCGAGTACTCTGATAGGCCATATGGAGAACTTTTCTGCACCTCCTACTCGCACCCCGTATCATGCCATTCTACTGTGGGGAAACCAGTCGAGATCTCTCCGGGTCCTCATTGACTCTGGGGCAGATGAGAGCTTTTGGACGCTACCCTGGCTTCTGAGCTGGATATCCCCATTCAGCCCCTCTCCATTCCCATGGACGTCAGAGCACTGGACAGGCATTCTATAGGCCGGGTCACCCACACTACCACTACCATCAACCCATGTGTGTCATGTAACCACAGCGAGGCCATCCAGTTCCTGCTCATTAAGTCTCCTCAGGTTCCCGTGGTATTGGGATTCTCCTGGCTCCAGCGACATGATCCCCTCATTAACTGGTCTACTGGTGCCATTATAGTCTGAGCCTGTTCTGCCACGCCCATTGCCTGAAGTCAGCACAACCTGCCCCGGGGGGCTCGGAAGTTGCCCCGGCCCTGTCCTCCATTCCTGCGGAGAACCAGGACATCCGGAAGGAGTTCAGTAAGGCCCGGGCCACTTTGCGTTCGCCGCACTGACCATATGACTACAGGATTGACCATCTTTCTGGCACTACTCCGCTCCGGGGACGACTGTACACTCTGTCGGGACCAGAGACCAAGGTGATGGAGACCTACTGTACATTGGGGACTCCCTAGCTGCGGGCTTCATCAGTCCTTTGTCCTCTCCAGCCGGCACAGGATTCTTCTTTGTCGAGAAGAAGGACAAGACCCTGCCCGTGCATCGATTACTCAATGACTTAACCTGTTCCACTAGCAGAACCTCTCGCCAACAGCCAATGAAATTGCAGGGCACCAAATACAAATCAACAGAAATCTCATAAATCAAATTTCTCAAACATACAAATATTAGGCACCATTTTAAAGATAAAATGATCCTTAACCCCACCACAGTGTCCGATTTCAAATAGGCTTTACAGCGAAAGCACCACAAACGATTATGTTAGGTCCCCACCAACTCACAGAAAAATATTGCCATTTTTCCAGACAACGAGAGGAGTCACATAAAATGAATCACTAACCTTTGATGATCTTCATCAGATGACACTCATAGGACTTCATGTTGCACAATACATGTATGTTCTGTTTGATAAAGTTCATATTTATATTAAAAAAATCTCAGTATACTTTGGCGCGTTACGTTCACTAGTTCCTAAAACATCCGGTGATATTGCAGAGAGCCACATCATTTTACAGAAATACTCATTATAAATGTTGATGAAAATACAATTGATAGACATGGAAATATAGATATACCTCTCCTTAATGCAACCGCTGTGTCAGATTTTAAAAAAACTTTACGGAAAAAGAAAACCATGCAATAGTCTGAGAACGGCGCTAAGAATTCGTTTTTTTTTATCCGCCGTGTTGGATTCAACAGAAATCAGAAATAACATTAAAAATATTCCCTTACCTTTGATCTTCATCAGAATGCACTCCCAGAAATCCTAGTTCCACAGTAAATGTTTGATTTGTTCTATAATGTCCATTATTTATGTCCAAGTAGCTACTTTTGTTAGGGCATTTAGTACACAAATCCAAACGCTCGTGCAGGTCCAGCCGAACGTCGGACAAAAACTTCAAAAAGTTATATTACAGGTCATAGAAACATTTCAAACTAAGTATAGAATCAATCTTTAGGATGTTTTTATCATAAATCTTCAATAACGTTCCAACCGGAGAATTCCATTGTCTGTAGAAAAGCCATGGAATGCAGGTCGCTATCATGTGAAATGCGCATGACCAGGACCTGGCTCTCTGCCAGACCACTGACAAAGAGCTCTCATCTGGCCCCACATCACAGTGGAAGCCTCATTCAAGTTTCTAAAGACGGTTGACATCTAGTGGAAGCCTTAGGAAGTGCAACATAACCATTACCCACTGTGTATTCAATAGGGGCTGGGTTGAAAATCGACCAACCTCAGATTTCCCACTTCCTGTTTGGATTTCTTCTCAGGTTTTTGCCTGCCATATGAGTTCTGTTATACCCACAGACATCATTCAAACAGTTTTAGAAACTTCAGAGTGTTTTCTATCCCAAACTAATAATAATATGCATATATTAGCAACTGGGACAGAGTAGCAGGCCGTTTACTCTGGGCACCTTTCATCCAAGCTACTCAATACTGCCCTTGCAGCCATAAGAAGCTAAAGAAGCAATAAAACAGGCCTTCTTTAGACTAGTTGAGTATCTGGAGCATCAGCGTTTGTGGGTTCGATTACAGGCTCAAAATGGCCAGAAACAAAGACCTTTCTTCTGAAACTCGTCAGTCTATTCTTTTTTTTTTTTAATTAAGGCTATTCCATGCGAGAAATTGCCAAGAAACTGAAGATCAACGCTGTGTACGACTCCCTTCACAGAACAGCGCAAACTGTCTCTAACATAATAGAAAGAGGAGTGGGAGGCCCCGGTGCACAACTGAGCAAGAGGACAAGTACACTAGTGTCTAGTTTGAAAAACAAAAGCCTCACAAGTCCTCATGGCAGCTTCATTAAATAGCACCTGCAAAACACCAGTCTCAACGTCAACAGTGAAGAGGCGACTCCGGGATGCTGGCCTTCTAGACAGAGTTGCAAAGAAAAAGCCATATCTCAGACTGGCGAATCAAAAGAAATGATTGAGATAGGCAAAAGAACACAAACACTGGACAGAGGAACTCTGCCTAGAAGGCCAGCATCCTGGATTTGCCTCTTCACTGTTGACATTGAGACTGGTGTTTAGTGGGAGGGGCAACTCCCAGGTGGAGAGCCATACCTTCTGCCCTAGCCTATACCGTGGAGCCGGGGTCCGATGGCGATCCGCTTGATCAATACCTGGAGGTGGTCTTAAGGAGGGCCGACCGGGCTCTCCTCCAGGTACGACGACAGAGCCGGACAAACATCTGGGCAGACGGTATTATTTACAACATTATTGTTGTTACAATTATGTCTACACTGTATTTCTTACCAATTTTATGTTATTTTAATGGCCTAAAAAAAATAATTACAAATTAAAAATTAAAAAATAAATTTATAAGTGACGCCAAACTTTTGAACGGTGGTGTATATTCTGAGGTGTCATTGAGAATACGAGGCTTGCTCTCCTTCATTATCAATCAATCATTCATTAAAAATCATGTCAACGATGACGCCCACATAAAATGCTTGGCTTTCAGTTTTGCAGGTGTCATTTGAAACAGCATTTTCAATCACATACCTAAGATGAAAATGTAGATTCTTTGTTTAAATAAAGTCCTTGGTGGAATGTATAACTGGGGTTGTATCGACGCTCTGCTTAACTGAAGACGGTGACACAGAGCAATTGACTAATGAAGGGCATATGTGCGCAATGGCCTTGAATGTTAGTGTAACTGATGGCTGCATCAATCACTGGAATGTCATTATTCAAAAGACATCACAGAACTTTATCGAAAGTGGGTCAAAGGAGAACTTTGTGACATTGTGTTTGATGCATGATGGTGGATGGTGGATTCTGGTTTCGGGCAAGGCATTTAACCATGGAGGAATGTAAACTGAAGCTTTGCTAAAACATTTAGTCGACGAACAAGCAGAATTGCCAACAGGGAGATACGTTACCTCAGGCTCTACATAGTTAACATATAATCTTCAATTGTGGGGAAATAACTCATAAGGACATGTTTATATGTATGAAGGGAGGTGGCAGCTTTTTATGTCTTTGTGAAATGGCGGAACAGATGGTCGTAAAAAACACAGGTCTGTGTGGCGGTCTCTCATGTGTGCGTGTGTGCTGTCAGAACTACTGTGTGATTCTGCACGAGTATGCAGAGCATGTAGTTATCACCGAGGCAGAGTGTGTTCTTGTGTGCCTAGGTGGGCACAGTGCTAGCTGGTACTGTTCATCCGTAGAGCACACACAGTTTCTGTTTATGTTCAAATGAGTTAGTATTTTTGCATTACAAATAAGTATTGAACAGGTAAAACACAATTCATTCAGGAGCTTTAGATCTGACTGTGTATTTTGAAGGTTTTGCCATTGCTATTTATTTGCATTGCCATCATTGAACGACACAGTGTACCTTCCAGATTTTGACATTTCAGAAACCGTGATGACGACGGTGAGCAAAGTGTTTATGAATGTAAACAATTATACAAACTAAACAAAGGAAATCATTGAAACGTGTTGCAAAACACAGTGCATTAAAGTGACTAGGCATATCAGCCATTGTAAAGTGGCTTTGTGCTCTATAGCTGCCCTCGCAGCGTCAACACAAAAAGAACAAGTATGTAGGCTGCTTAGTCACTTTAAAGATTAGTAATATAAAAAAAAATTATGGCTATGAGCACCAAAAAAACGATGAGAAAAGCTGATGAAGATGTCTGCATTTAATACATGGCTAGTAATTAGCCAACCCCCATGGTGTCTTTATATTCCTATGCTGAGTCCACAAAGATGTTCAATAGGGACGATATTGCCCAGCGTTGCCAAGGAGTTAACCTGAAATCCGTCTTGCAGAGAAAAAAACAGCCTCAGATGGTAAGATTCATTATATCTAAATGAGACCTCGAAACCAATGCACACTCAACAAAAAAAAAACGAGGCTATTTAATGCAATATTTTCAGTCGATGAAGAACAGGACGTAATGAAAGAGCTGGAAGGGCATTATGCTCAGTTCAAGATGAATGTCAGACACATAATTCCACTAGAATGTTTCCTTGTATGAACTAATATGCACTAGTATTTTCGTGCCACAAGCTTTTCAGACTGTGAGGTTGTTCAGTTGGTTTTGGTTGGTGCTGTCCTTGGCCCTGATATGAACCAATGAGTCTCTGTCCGTGGTCCTGAAAGGTTAACTTTTGTTAGTTCTGAATGGACAGCGCTTTGCCTTTCCACAGCCTTCCCAGAGCCATAAACCCCAAATTCTCTAATGTGCGTCTGAAAGCTTTTATGCCTGGTGTCATATAATGGTGTTGTGGCCTGGTGTCACATTATAGTTAATTATTCAAGCAAAGCACTGCAATTCCAGAAACTTTGGCCCGTCTCTTTTTCCTGTTGAATAACAACATTTTGTGTAATCTAGAAATAATGTTTTGAACAGGGTTCATGCATGAAAAAAGTTAATTGTGTGGAGATCAAATGTCAAATTGCAAATGCCCAGGAGGCACTTGTGTATTACCGTGCAACACCAATACACAATGTAAGCCTGCTGATCATGAATGGCCATTTTGACAATAAAAAAGGAGCTGTTTGAGGCAATGCTCACCAATAACAGCATGATGATTTGTCATTATAGGTTATTGCACACTCAAAATTATAAAGCAATCATGAGATCTCAAAACTGAACATAGGGTGTAACAAAGCACCCAGTGTTGGCAAGCACCCAGTTAAAGCCGTAAAACCAAACACACATTAAGGATGACACTTTGACATCAATCACAATAACTGTGCAATTTCTCCAACCCATATAATCCCAGTCACATGCAAGCATAACACAGTTGTCTTATCACTGGTTATCATACAGGAGCAACACGCTCAATACAAATCATCCACGCACAGTCCATCCTGTGATACATTGTGTACGGATTCCTCGTCATCTAACATTTTGATCTCAAAACTCTTTTGATATATTGTGCTATGCATCAGGAAAACAGTGAGGCACACATTGGATGAAAAGGATCCGAACTAGGTGAATTTGATTTTCAAATAGGGGTGCCTTAGTTCCTTCGATAGCAATATTGAGGGCATTATGTGCATCGCCATCTGTCTGTTTCTCCTTACTTTCATTACGACTTCAGAGCTCTTTGTTACTCTTTCATTACACGTGTATTCCTCCCGCGTTATCTCTGCCATGTTTATGGTTGGCAGTAAGCCAGATCAGAGATGGGATTTTACTGTCAATGAATGCAGTGCAGATTTTTATGTAATCTTCCCAGGCTATAGCTGGCTGCACAATAAAGCTCCAATAATTACTACATGAATCTATTTGCATGTCAAAAAAAGTTCAATCACATCTCAGAGCCAAATAGAGAATAAAAGCTGTTGCCAACCCTAGCTCAAGGGGAGATTTATATATACTGTAGAGCACCTACTTATTCCAAGATTTGTAGTTATTTTTCCTATTCTCTACATTGTAGAATAATAGTGAAGACATCCAAACAATGAAATAACACATATGGAATCATGTAGTAACCAAATAGGTGTTAAACAAATCAAAATATATTTTATATTTGAGATTCTTCACATAGCCACCCTTTGCCTTGATGACAGCTTGGCACACTCTTGGCATTCTCTCAACCAGCATCACCTGGAATGCTTTTCCAACAGTCTTGAAGGAGTTCCCACAAATGCTGAACACTTGTTGGCTGCTTTTCCTTCACTCTGTGGTCCAAGTCATTCCAAACCATCTCAATTGGGTTGAGGTTGGATGATTGTGGAGACCAGGTCATCTGATGAAGCACTCCATCACTCTCCTTCTTGGTCAAAGAATGGAGGTGTGTTGGGTCATTGTCCTGTTGAAAAACAGGACAATGAATGAGTATGAGTATGTATCCTGTGTATATACAGTTGAAGTCGGAAGTTTACATACACCTCAGCCAAATACATTTAAACTCAGTTTTCACAATTCCTGACATTTAATCCTAGTAAAAATTCCCTGTCTTAGGTCAGTTAGGATCACCACTTTATTTTAAGAATGTGAAATGTCAGAATAATAGTAGAGAGAATTATTTCTTTCAGCTTTCATCACATTCTCACTGGGTCTGTCACGCCCTGACCTTAGAGAGCCTTTTAATGTCTCTATTTGGTTTGGTCAGGGTGTGATTTGGGGTGGGCATTCTATGTTTTGTTATCTATGATTTTGTATTTCTATGTTTTGGCCGGGTATGGTTCTCAATCAGGGAAAGCTGTCTATCGTTGTCTCTGATTGAGAACCATACTTAGGTAGCCCTTTTTCCCTCCTTTCTTTGTGGGAAGTTGACTTTGTTTAGGGCACATAGCCTTTAGCTTCACGGTTTGTTTATAGTGCTTATTGTTTCTGTCGGTGTCATCTTAAATAAAGCTCACCACGCTGCACCTTGGTCCTCCTCCTTCAACAGCCGTGACAGGGTCAGAAGTTTACATACACCCCATTAGTATTTGGTAGAATTGCTTTTAAAATGTTTAACTTGGGTCAAACATTTAGGATAGCTTCCCACAATAAGCTGGGTGAATTATGGCCCATTCCTCCTGACAGAGCTGGTGTAACTGAGTCAGGCTTGTAGGCCTCCTTGCTCGCACATGTTTTTTCAGTTCTGCCCATTTTCTATGGGATTGAGGTCAGGGCTTTGTGATGGCCACTCCAATACCTTGACTTTGTTGTCCTTAAGCCATTTGGAAGTATGCTTGCGGTCATTGTCCATTTGGAAGACCCATTTGCGAACAAGCTTTAACTTCCTGACATATGTCTTGAGATGTTGCTTCAATATATCCACATAATTTTCCTTAGTCATTATGCCATCTATTTTGTGAAGTGCACCAGTCCCTCCTGCAGCAAAGCACCCCCACAACATGATGCTGCCACCCCCATGCTTCACGGTTGGGATGGTGTTCTTTGGCTTGCAAGCCTCCCCCTTTTTCCTTCAAACATAACGATGGTCATTACGGACAAACAGTTCTATTTTTGTTTCATCAGACCAAAGGACATTTCTCCAAAAACCGTAGTCTGGCTTTTTTTATAGCGGTTTTGGAGCAGTGGCTTCTTCCTTGCTGAGTTGCCTTTCAGGTAATGTCGATATAGGACCTGTTTTAGTGTGGATATAGATACTTTTGTATTTTACCTGTTTCCTCCAGCATCTTCACAAGGTCCTTTGCTGTTGTTCTGGGATTGATTTGCACCTTTCACACCAAAGTACGTTCATCTCTAGGAGACAGAACATGTCTCCTTCCTGAGCAGTATGACGGCTGCGTGGTCCCATTGTGTTTATACTTGCATACTATTGTTTGTACAAATTAACGTGGTACCTTCAGGCGTTTGAAAATTGCTCCCAATGATGAACCAGACTTGTGGAGGTCTACAAAGGTATTGGCTGATTTATTTTGATTTTCCCATGATGTCAAGCAAAGAGGCACTGACAATACATCCACAGGTTGAAATACATCCACAGGGACACCTCCTATTGACTCAAATTATGTCAATTAGCCTATCAGAAGCTTCTAAAGCCATGACATTTTCTGGAATTTTCCAAGCTGTTTAAAGGCACAATCAACTTAGTGTATTTAAACTTCTGACCCACTGGAATTGTGATACAGTGAATTATAACTGAAATGATCTGTCTGTAAACAATTGTTGGAAAAATTACTTTTGTCATGCACAAAGTAGATGTCCTAACCGACTTGCCAAAACTATAGTTTGTTAACAAGACATTTGTGTAGTGGTTCAAAAACAAGTTTTAATGACTCCAATATATATACTTACACTACATGACCAAAAGTATGTGGTCACCTGCTCATCAAACATCTCATTCCAAAATTATGGGCATTCATATGGAGTTGATCCCCCCCTTTGTTGCTATACCAGCCTCCACTCTTCTGGGAAGGCCTTCCACTATATGATGGAACATTGCTGCGGCGACTGGCTTCCATTCAGCCACAAGAGCAATAGTGAGGTTGGGCACTGATGTTGGGCGATTAGGCCAGGCTCACAGTCGGCGTTCCAATTCATCCCAAAGGTGTTCGATGGGGTTGAGGTCTCTGCGGGCTAGTCAAGTTCTTCCACACCGATCTCAACAAACCATTTCTGTATGGCCCTTGCTTTTTGCACAACGGCATTGTTATGTTGACATAGGAAAGGGACCTTCCCCATACTGTTGCCACAAAGTTGTAGCGTTAAGATTTCCCTTCACTGGAACTAAAGGGCCTAGACCAAACCATGAAAAAATGACCCAGACTATTATTCCTCCTCCACCAAACATTACAGTTAGCACTGTGCATTTGGGCAGGTAGCATTCTCCTGGCATCCGCCAAACCAAGGTATGTCCGTCGGCCTGCCAGATGGTGAAACTTAATTCATCACCCCAGAGAACGAGCTTACACTGCTCCTTTTTTACTCGCTCAGCGCTTCAGCACTCGGCCGTCCTGTTCTGCGAGCTTGTGTGGCCTACCACTTAGCGACTGAGCTGTTGTTGCTCCTACATGTTTACACTTCACAATAACAGCACTTACAGTTGGTCGGGGCAGCTCTAGCAGGGCAGAAATTTGGCGAACTGACTTGTTGGAAAGGTGGCATCCTATGATGGTGCCACGTTGAATGTTAATGAGCTCTTCAGTAAGGTCATGCTACCACCAATGTTTGTCTATGGCAATTGCATGGCTGTGTGCTCAATTTTATACACATGTCAGCAATAAGTATGTCTGAAATAGCCAAATCCACTCCTTTGAGGGGGTGTCCACATACTCTTGTATATATAGTGCAGGCCTGGACAATGGCTGGCCCCGGGGCCATATGATGCCGTGACCTTATTCAATACGGCCCGCGGAATCATGTTCAGATCACATAAAGAATTTGTGATAATAAAGTTTTGAAAAATGTATTTGTTGTGTTTACATGCAGCCCACGGTTAACACTTTTTATAGGCAATGTGGAATGCCTCATACTAGAAGCTTTTGTGGTATTGAAAATAAGTCCTGAGAGTATGGCACAACTCTTGATCAGGTTAGCACCGTTACATTTCCAATGGTGGACAAGATGCAAATGAACCTAATTGATGGAAATAAATCTATTACTACCCTGCAACTTTTACCCAATTTCCTGAATAATGTATCAATTGAAAGAGCTCTAAGATGCACGGGAAACCTAACGATCACATCTTGGGTCGATCAATCTTCAGATCGGACTAGGGCTCTGACCTCTTCGGAAACTACGGACGCCACTGCAGAAATCCAGCTGTCATCTCCTCCAGGCTCTTATTGTTATCTGGCGTTTTTAAATGGCTTGCCGGATTTTTATTGATTGTGATTCAGGCTGCTGTTGAGTGGCTATTAAGAACTTATTTAATGGCTCCCCATTTTAGTGTGTACAAACACACGTCTTTAATTTGGCTTAGTGAAGCGCGGAAGCTTGCGCCTTCCTCTGGTGTTCATCACATGATCTCATTTGTACGGCACATTTGGAATGCAGATGAGGTTTCAGGACGGACATCGTGACTCTTTGGTTTTGTGGTAAGGAGATTGGGTGAATGGTTATCTATTATTTTGGGATGATGTGCAGACTGCCGAGAGACATAGAAGACTGGAATTTCCTGATTTAGCTACACATACTGTACAGTACGTATAAATATAGAACACCTTTGCATTTGTGAAATATTTCATAAGGAATGTTTGTTTGTCTCCCTTGATTTTGTACTTTTGGTCTGAAAGGTGAAAATAAGACTGGCTGCTGGATATTACTAATATTGAGAGGATCCCCCACTCCCCACCTTCTATTTAGAGGCTCTCTATCTATCACACCAGGTGAGCTGGGGGGGCCATCCTACCTTGGCCCAAGTGTTCCCTGCACAGCGTCAGTTCTTAAACCTTCTCACCTCTCAGATGTCTCTCTTTCCAGAGTCTAAATCCTGCTGAGTGGGATCAATGATCACACACACACACTGGCTGACCTGTCCTCAGAGCTTCTCCCTGTTCTCCCGTCAGGCCCTCCTCCGAGTAGAATTAAAACCACAAACTCACTATGAAATGGGATACGCTAGCCGAGAATGACCATCTGCATTAACCGCAATGTCCTTCAAGTCCTTCAAACATTCTTTCATATTTTTGGATTCAAGATATTTCAGGCATGATGGGATCTAGCCACCCCATTACAGAACATTACGGAAAGAAACTCAGGGCCAGTGTTACTTCAAAGCACTATTTGACTTACAGATGTACAATCTTAATTTGATCACCATGTTTTAGGATAACGTTTGTGCAATGCAGGAAAGTATCCACTTGCTGTGTATTTGAGGTTTAAAAAGGCTTCTGAAGTTTGTAATTTTCACTTGGAAATTTCAGACCTGATCCCCCCCCCCAAAAAAATGACATT
This sequence comes from Oncorhynchus mykiss, assembly GCF_013265735.2. Taxonomy (NCBI): domain Eukaryota; kingdom Metazoa; phylum Chordata; class Actinopteri; order Salmoniformes; family Salmonidae; genus Oncorhynchus; species Oncorhynchus mykiss. Next base: position 50,865,458 of record NC_048572.1, on the reverse strand, counting down.
AAATATAATCCACATAATAATGAACAATTCCTACAGGATTATTTACCTGCTGTAGCAAACTGGCTCAAATTAATATTTTATATCTGTACAATATCTGACTTGTATGAGTTTTTCCTTCAAGTCTGTATGAAATAAATTGATAAGTTGATTAAAAAAAGCTGTAGGTGTACCTTTGAAGTTGACCCTGTCTGTCCTTCCTCTTGTATATCTTCATTTGTAGTCATTTTGGCAACAACATGATTTGATTATGAAATAAATAACACCCTTGAACAGTTCATTTGTAATCAGGCAGTATCTGACTACATCCCTTCAAAACCACAATGTCTCATCATGGTCTAACCTGAGATAGAACTGATCATAGTTCTGTAGAGCACATCTAATTCTAATGAAATGTTGGAGCCACTTCCAAACCCAGATTCACTAACTGGCAACCCAACTGACACTTCGGGTGGCTAAAGAGAATAAATATCACTCTTTTAATATTTCAGCCAGGGTTTTTAAATGAGTGTCCTAACCCCTGTCAGTAGAGGATGGTGATTCCCCGTTACATTTCCACAAGAACTGTGTCCAATGTAGCCAGTCCTCTCTGCGGGACTCTAAATCTGGTCAGTATTAAAAATACATTAGTTATGATAATTCGCACGACGAGCCAATACCCAATGAGCCTAGTGGGGTGGCTGACATTAAGCCCGGAAACTGTAATTTTCAAAAGATAAATACATCAAATGCTTTCTTTCTCTGTGCCATGAGTGGGTGGATGCTTGACATCCATAATGTACTTACAAGGTCGCTGCTTTTTGCAGAGGTTGGAAAGAAAGAGCAGCATGGACTCGCGGTGGTACCTGGACGAGTGTTTGAAGCTCTCATGATAAAGCCATCCGTTTTAAATCAATTGGAGTAAGTCAGCCCCAATTAGTGTCCCGAAGCAACTTCCCATTACACCATTTCTTAGCTGAAATATAGTGGGTATCAAAAGGTTATGATGAAATCCAAAAAGTAGAACTATGTGGTAATAACTAACATCGCGTTACCAAAACATGCATGCAGGATTTGGTAAACTAAATGTGACAAGAGTTGCTTGACATCGGTATAAAACAAAGGCATGCAGGCTAGTCTAGTGGTAGTGCTGCCACCCCTGGGCCCTATGAGCCCCTTGGAGGCAGCGATTCGGTCCCCCTTTCCGACACACACTTTCTGTTTCCCTCTAATCTACAGGGAGCTCCAAAAGTATTGGGACAGTGACATATTTTCTGTTGTTTTGGGCTCTGTACTTCAGCACTTTGGTACAATAACTATGAGGCTAAAGTGCAAACGGACAGCTTTAACTTGAGGTTATTTTCATTGCAGCACTTTATGTACATAGTCCCTCCTATTTTAGGCAACCAAAACTATTGGAACAAATTCACCTATGTGTGTATTTAAGTAGGCAAAGGTTTAGTATTTGGTCCCATACAACTGGCACGCAATGATTACATCAAGCTTGTGACTCTACGACCTGGTTGGATGCATTTGCTGTTTGTTTTGGTTGCGTTTCTGATTATTTTATGCCCGGTAGAAATGAATAGTAAATAATGTCATGTGGAATTTTGGAGTTACTTTCATTGTAAATAAGAATATAATATGTTTCTAAACACTTCTACATTAATGTGGATGCTACCAGGATTACGGATCGTCCTGAATTCATCTTGAATAATGATGAGTGAGAAAGTTATAGATGCACAAATATCATCATGTTATTAATATCATTTTAACCTCCCCTGTTATTGTAATGTTGAGAGATTAGCAATCCTTGGAGGCACAGAATAATCTGAAACACAACCAAAACAAACAGAAAATGCATCCAGCAAGTTTGTCGAGTCACAAACTTGACGTAATCATTGTGTGCCAGGAATATGGGAAACTAAACTTACATACTACTAAACTCCAATTTTATTGGTCACATACACGTGTTTTGCAGATGTTATTACGGGCATAGTGAAATGCTTTTGTTTCATGCTCCAACAGTGCAGTAATATCTAACAAGTAATATCTAGTAATTTCACAACATACCCAATACACACAAATCTAAGTAAATGAATGGATTTAAGAATATATAAATAAATGGACGAGCAATGTCAGAGCGGCATAGACCAAGATACAGTTGGATAGAATAGAATACAGTATATACATATGCAATATGTAAACATTATTGAAGTGACTAGTGTTCCATTTATTAAAGTGGCCAATGATTTCAAGTCTATGTATATAGGCACTGGCCTCTAATGTGCTAGTGATGGCTATTTAACTGTCTGTTGGCATTGAGATAGAAGTTGTTTTTCAGTCTCTTGGGTCCCAGCTTTGATGCACCTGTACTGACCTCGCCTTCTGGATGATAGCGGGGTGAACAGGCCACGGCTCAGGTGGTTGTTGTCTTTGATTATCTTTTTGCCCTTCCTTATACTGTAAGTGAATTTGTCCCAATACTTTTGATCCCCTAAAATGGGGCGACTGTGTACAAAAAGTGCTGTAATTTCTAAGCGGTTCACCCCGATATGGATGAAAATATATCAAATGCGTCAAATATGAAATTAAAGCTGACAGTACGCACTTGAACCTCATACTCATTGTATCATTTCAAATCCAAAGTGCTGGAGTACAGAGCCAAAACAACAACAAATGTGTCACTGTGCCAATACTTCTGTAGCTCACTGTATCTCCCCATCTCATATTCTAATCTATATCTGTCAATAAAACTTCAATACATTTTGATTTTTTTTTTTTTTTTGACACATGCGTGCAGTTTACAGTGTGCATGGTGTTACATCTGGCTGGGGAGGCTGTTACCGCTCCAGCCTCCTCTTGCCCCATCATGACTCATTATCCTGAACCGAGTGAGAGACGTTTATCTGCTCGGGGGCCAGTAGACGTCAAGTCAACACACAAGTGTCTGAAGAATGAATGAATGCAGCAGGTGCATCCGCTACACAGCACAATCACCAACGCCTATCTTACCCGGGACAGACATCCATTTAAAATGGACGCCGATGCTGGGTGTTGACAAGAAACCATACCAGTGCAAGAGGTTAATGAGGACCACGGGCCCCAACACAGGTCCCAGTGTCAGGCAAAGAGGTCTGTCAATCTAATGAGCAGCGCAGAACCTAATGACCATAAGTGGAAAAACGTCATGCTCTCAGTTGGATTCTGATTCACAAAGCGCACAGATGCTTGCATAAATTTAACAAGCCACTTGAGGCCAAATTGAAATGTCAATGTTTTCAATCGTTCAGTGGGTTTTTGCTGCCCAAAAAAGGAAAAGGTTTAAGCCTGACAGAAAGGATTTTGCCTTGTAGTGAGGCAAACTGAAAAAAGGAGGCATGACTTTGCTGAAAATTCAAGCTAAAACTGTAGGAGCATAGTTGTCAGTAAGTTAGAAAGTATCTGTTCTTTATTAAAACTGAAAGTAGAGAATGATGATCATGACAGCCAGACAGAATGCCAACTATGGGAATACAACATGCAACAATCCCACACATCAGCTCCGCATAAGACCGTGACATAGCCCATAGATGAAAAGTAACACATGAACACACATTCCTTATCACATTCTATTATACCCGACCACAATGTTTAAAAAAAATGGGTCCTTCAGTTTTCTATTATTTTCCACATTATACAATGCCCACGCAGACATACAGTGGTATCCCACTGTCGTACTGTTTAACTGTACGAACTGTATATATATTTTATGGGACTTTATGTCAATCTATCAGTGTGTGCATGAACTAACATCAATACAGTGTATTCGGGAAGTATTCAGACCCCTTGATTTTTTCCCACATGCTTATGTTATGTTACAGCTTTAAATCATTCCCCCCCACATCAATCTACCCACAATACCTCATAATGAAAAAGCAAAAACATTTTAAGAACTTTTTTCAAATGTATAGAACAATTCAAAACTGGCTGTGTGCTTAGGGTTGTTGTACTATTGGAAGGTGAAACTTTCCCCCAGTCTGAAGTCCTGAGTGCTTTGGAGCAGGTTTTCATCAAAGATCTCTCTGTACTTTGCTCCGTTCATCTTTCCCTCGATCTTTGCTAGTCTCCCAGTAACTGCCGCTGAATACAATTCCAACAGCATAATGCTGCCACCACCATGCTTCACAGTAGGGATGTTGCCAGGTTTCCTGCAGGCATGACGCTTGGCATTCAGGCCAAATAGTTCAATCTTGGTTTCATCAGACCAGATAATTTTGTTTTTCATGGTCTGAGTCTTTAGGTGTCTTTTGGCAATCTCCAAGCCGGCTGTCATGTGCCTTTTAGTGAGGAGTGGCTTCCGTCTGGCCACTCTACCATAAAGGCCTGATTAGTGGAGTGCTGCAGAGAAGGTTCTTCCATATCCACAAAGGAACTCTGGAGCTCTGTCAGAGTGACCATTGAAATCCTCGTCTGGTCTCTTCTCTGCACCTGGGTCCAACCTCACCACGTCACAGAAGTAGCAGCAAATATGTTGAATGATACGACGGTGGTAGGACTGATCACTGACGACAGTGAGGTAGCCTATAGCGAGGAGGTCAGAGACCCAACAACCTCTGCCTCAACGTCAGCAAGACAAAGGAGCTAATCGTGGACTACAGTAACGGAGGGGTGAGCACGCCCCCATCCACATTGATAGGGCTGTAGTGGAGCTTGTTGAACGCTTCAAGTTCCTTGGTGTCCACATCACTAAGGAATTAACATGGTCCACACACACCCACACAGTTGTGAAGAGGGGACGACAATGTCTCTTCCCCCTCAAGATGCTGAAAGGATTTGGCATGTATGGGACCTCAGATCCTCAAAAGTTCTACAGCTGCGCCATTAAAAGCATATTGACTGGCTGCATCACCTCTGGGTACGGCAACTGCAAGGCACCCAACCGTAAGGCGCTACAGAGGGTTGTGAGTGTGGCACAGCACATCACTGGGGCCAAAGTCCCTGCCACCCAGGACCTCTATACCAGGCGGTGTCCAGCCACTCAGGTAATAGACTGTTTTCTCTTCTACTGCATGGCAAGCAGTGCCAATGCACCAAGTATGGAACCAACAGGACCCTGAACAGCTTCTACCCAAAAAGCCATAAGACTGCTAACCAAGACTGCTAAATAGCTAATCAAATGGCTACACTGAAATACCAGCATTGACCCATTTTTGCATTAACTCTCTTGCACTTTCTCTATGCACACACGCTGGACTCTACCCACACTCAAACATACTTACACTGACACCCAAACACACACATACACACGTCCACACACACATAATATGCACACATATGCATACTGACACCACACACACACTTATACACACACTTTTTCAATCACCACATACAGTACGCTTCTGCTACTGTCTATCTATTCTGTTGTCTAGTCACTTTACCCCTTCTATATGTACATAGCTACCTCAATTACCTCGTACCCCTGCACATCGACTCAGTACTGGTACTCCCTGTATATAGAAGAGGTGTGGACTCGAGTCACATGACTTGGACTCGAGTCAGACTTGAGTCACAAATATGATGACTTGCAACTTGACTTTGACTTTAACACTAATGACTCGTGACTTAACTTGGACTTGAGCCTTTTGACTCGACCTGACTTGATACCCTCCCAAAGCCCAGATATTAAAAATGATACTATTAAAAAAGTGCGCAGCGCATCAACTCTTTATTTAACGGATTACAGTTTGATTCAGACAGCAGCCAATCAAATTGTGTCAGCTGAGAAAACGTTGTGCGTGGCAGTGCAGAGGAACGTCGGCGGGTGAATTCAGATGGAGCCCTTGGAAAGATGATACCCCAAATGATTCTTTTCAGATATAAAGACGACGCTGTTATCAACAAAAAAAACGGGTTGCAACTTGCAAAACATGCAGGAAGAAAATGACAGACGGAGGTGCAACAATTTACAACTTTGTTCGACATTGAAGCTGCACAAAGAAAGGTAAGTCGTGGCTAATACAGCCGACAACTGTACAATTTATAACTTTGCTAGTAGCATTTTGACTAATGTAACGTTAAATCAATGAGCCTCCACACAGTCAGTCAGTGCGGGAGCGTGATCATTGCACCCAAGATTAAGCTACAACTAGGCAGTTGGTAGCCTAAATCCTGCCTGATGTTACTGCTGTTCCTAAAACCATTGACATACTGTTAGCCTACTGTAACCACACACACACTGTATCTCTGCTTGCTCTAGATGTGTGTGTGTGTGTGTGTGTGTGTGTGTGTGTGTGTGTGTGTGTGTGTGTGTGTGTGTGTGTGTGTGTGTGTGTGGCTTAGCATCTGTTTCATCTGACCTCTTTTTTATTGATCTAGTCACTGGTGCTTCCTGCTTTAATTTTTTCTTGTAAGCAGGAATCAGGAGGATAGAATTATGGTCAGATTTGCCAAATGGAGAGTGAGGGAGATCTTTGTATGCGTCTCTGTGTGTGGAGTAAAGGTGGTCCAGAGTTTTTTTCCCCTCTAGTTGCACATTTAACATGTTGATAGAAATGAGGTAAAACCGATTTAAGTTTCCCTGCATTAAAGTCCCAGGCTACTAGCCGCGCCACCTCTGGGTGAGTGTTTTCTTGTTTGATTATGGCGGAATACAGCTCATTCAATGCTGTCTTAGTGCCAGCCTCAGTCTGTGGTGGTATGTAAACAGCTACGAAAAATACAGATGAAAACTCTCTAGGTTAGATAGTGTGGTCTACAGCTTATCATGCGATACTCTGCCTCAGGCAAGCAATAGCTCGAGACTCCCTTAGATATCGTGCACCCGCTGTTATTTACAAAACTACATAGTCCGTGACCCCTTGTCTTACCAGACACCGCTGTTCTATCCTGCAGTTACAGCATACAACCAGCCAGCTGTATGTTGATAGTGTCATCGTTCAGCCACAACTCTGTGAAGTATAAGATATTACAGATTTGAATGTCCCGTTGATAGTTTAATCTTCTGCGTAGGTCATCAATTTTTTTCTTCAAAGATTTCACGTTTGCAAGCAGAATGGAAGAAAGTAAGGGTTGTTTCGATAGCCTACAAATTCTCAGAAGGCAGCCACCACTCTTGGCCCCTTTTTCTCCACCAATAACAGGGGAGGTTAGCATTTTGGCCTAGGGGGTATAATATTTGTGCATCTAACTTTCTCACTCATCATTATTCACAATTAATTCAGGACTATCCATAATCATGGTAGCATCCACATTAATGTACAAGTGTTTAGAAACATATTCTATTCTTATTTACAATAAAAGTGACTGCAAAAGTACATGTATATCACACGTCACTACTTCACAGGAGAGCCATTTGAACATAAACATAATGTTTTTATCAAAATGCGTTTTTTTTGGAAGAAATGTCTTCTGGAACATGTGAACTTTCATGTGCCTTAATAACAAACTTGTATGCAATCAGTAAATACAAATACAATTGTTAAATTATGAACCTAGCTGGTTTAGCCATGGAAAAAGTCTGCAACCTTCCCATTAGCCATGATTGGCTGAGATTGATGATTGGCATTTAGTTTCACAAGAATTTAAGCTATCAACTGATATAAGACACTTGTATGTATCTACATGTTTAATATCCATCATTTTTATGATTACAAATTTGAATTGCACGCCCTCCAGTTTCACAGGAAGTTGTCCCGCTAGTGGGACGTCTAGCCGTAAGAAGTACTGTTAGATAGGTAATGTTAGCTGGCTTGCTAGCTAACAATACGTGAATGATCTACAGTTGAAGTAAGAAGTTTACATATATTTAGGTTGGAGACATTAAAACTCGTTTTTCGACCACTCCACAAATGTCTTATTAACAAACTATAGATTTGGCAATTCGGTTAGGACATCTACTTTGTGCATGACAAGTACTTTTTCCAACAATTGTTAACATACAGATTATTTCACTTATAATTCACTGTATCACAATTCCAGTGGGTCAGAATTTACATACACTAAGTTGACTGTGACCTTAAACAGCTTGGAATAATCCAGAAAATTATGTCATGTCTTTAGAGGCTTCTGATAGGCTAATTGACATAATTCTAGTCAACTGGAGGTGTACCTGTAGATGTATTTCAAGGCCTTACCTTCAAACTCAGTGCCTCTTTGCTTGACATCATGGGGAAATCAGAAGAAATCAGCCAAGACCTCAGAAAAAAATGTTTGACCTCCACAAGTCTGGTTAATCTTTGGGAGCAATTTCCAAATTCCTGAAGGTACCACGTTCATCTGTACAAACAATAGTACACAAGTATAAACACCATGGGACCACACAGTCGCCATACCGCTCAGAAAGGAGGCGTGTTCTGTCTCCTAGAGATGAACGTACTTTGGTGCGAAAAGTGCAAATCAATCCCAGAACAACAGCAAAGGACCCTGTGAAGATGCTGGAGGAAACAGGTACAAAAGTATCTATATCCACAGTAATATGAGTCCTATATTGACATAGCCTGAAAGGCCGCTCAGCAAGGAAGAAGCCACTGCTCTAAAACTGCCATAAAAAAAGCCACACTATGGTTTGCAACTGCACATGGAGACATAGATCATACTTTTTGGAGAAATGTCCTCTGATGAAACAAAAATAGGACTGTTTGGCCATAATGACCATCGTTATGCTTGGACTTCCGACTTCAACTGTATGTAGTAATATTATTCGTATCTCAGAGCCATTTGCATTGCTAGTTATAGCCTAATGTTAGCTAGCTAACATTGAACCTGGTTGGTTAGCTATCTGTTATGAGTTGGGATTATGGTTCATTGTTTAGCTAGCTAGCTACATGGGAAAACAAAAGACTCCACTATGCAAGTAACTATTTCAATAGAATGTTTATGATGTCACTGCGACAACTGTCGATAGACGTGGCTATCTACTCCGATTTTAGAGCAATTATATTGTTACCAGCAGCACAGTTGGGAGTCACCAATGCTGTGGATAAAAACAGCCTAACCAGCTCTGCTAGGGCGAATAAAATGGTCAGATTGAGCTGTTCTCTCATTTGTGTCTGGAAGTAGCTAGCAAGCTTGCCAACCTTATCCAGTTAGCTTGGGTGCTTGACTGCTGTTGTTAGGCGGAACAATCGGATAAACCCTACTCCTTGGCCAGAGCATCCAGTGAAATGACAATCTGACAACGCTCTGAGTTTATGAACATTCAGGTTACACTCTGGCACTCCAGATTAAATGTACAAACACACCCATAGTATAAACCAGCCTTTAGTTCTGAAATCTCTGGTTGTTTAGTACATGGCCTTACATGTGAATCCTTAAAAAGACGGATGGGACTAAAGCTTAAGAGTGTGTGAATGATTCTGAATGGGTGTAGGCAAAGAAGAGCTCTTCCAGTAGGTCACAAAACATTCAAGGGCCATTTTCTCAAAAGTGAGGTTACAAGTTTATGAAATTTCAAAGCAGAATTACTTTCCCATTGTTCCTCATCTGTTATCCAATGTAAAAAAAACACAATTTCAAATGTTGCTACGTAAGACCGAATCGAGCTGGTCGGTCACATTTGTCCCAATACTTTTGGTCCCCTAAAATGGTGGTACTATGTATATTATGTACATAAAGTTCTGTCATTTCTAAACGGTTCGCCCGATATACATGAACATACCCTCAAATTCAAGCTGGCAGTTCTGGACTGTCCCGTACAGTCCGGGACATGTGGTAACCCTACATACAGCGGCATTCAGAGCTTGCATAGGAGTTCCTACTAATGACCTGATTAAGCTCTCCAGTGTTTACATCATTTCAGACTGGGGCTCATTTGAGCGTAATGAGCCTGTGGCAATGTTTACATCCCTCGGAGCAAAGACAGGAGTTCTCTAAGTCTGTCGTGTTTACTGAAGAAGTGCTGGAGAACCCGAGGGCTACGGAGCAGACTTTTCAATTAATCACTGGTTGTTGAACTTGAATGTAAATTTACTGTTAAACTAACTCTACATATGACATGGCCCATGTGAAGCAAGGTCGGTTAGCTGTCGAGCTAATTTCAGCATATGTAACATGGAGGCCAGCTAGCTCCAATATGTGGCATAAAGTTCAGAGCACATGACATGGGATGTTAGTTAGCTGATTAGCTAACTCCAGTACATGTGGCATGAAGACCAGTTAGCCATTTAGCTAACCAGCACATGGCATGGGATGTTAGTTAGCTGATTAGCTAACTCCCGTACATGTGGCATGAAGACCAGTTAGCCATTTAACTAACCAGCACATGACATGAAAATATTGCTAATTCCAGGATGACATGGATGTATTTATCGTGGGCCAAACTGTTCTCAGAGATACTGGATGTTCTTAAGGTAATACAATGTTTTGAAATGCATCAAGGCAGTGGTGTTAAGATAATAGCAGTATACATTAGCTTCATCATTTCAGAGTTCCAATGTAAATTGAATGTAGGTTCCAATACGCAACTTCGCAATTGTAGACCATACTCATGTTTTCCTTTCCAGCATTGCAATGTCCGCAGTAAATGGAATCATCTTCAAAGCTTGCAAATATGTCAAATTGGGCTATTATGACACATGCACAGCTATGCTTACTTTGCAATTAATTAGTACCACAAACCTGAACCGAACACATACTATTCAGTAAAAATATATTTACTGCATAATTTCTGCCCTTGTAATTCCTCAAGGTGACCTGTATGCACTATCCTTCTCTCCAATGCCAGCCTCTCTCCCATCCCTGACCACCCTGTGTGCTCACATCCTCAAAACGGAGGTTGAATAAGCAGTTCAATGGTCAAGCCAGCACGGTTGCCGATGATTCATTACTGTTGGAGTTGCAGCTAGGAGAAAAGGATAATGGGAAGAGATTTGGCTAAGAGTTTCCTTTTGCAAGGGGGGAGACTCCGCAAACTGGAAATCTCAAATTCTAGCAGGCTTCCCCCCCAGGACCTAATCGAGCAGGGGCCCAAATTACGTGAGATTTGTTTTGGGTTAACCGACATTAGGCCCCCCTTGACAAGTTTAATTGATTTCAAACTATTTCAAAATATGTCAAATGGGATACTATTGTTTTATACTTTAATTGAAGTGGTTCTATGTCTTCCAATGGCTCATGTCTCTTATGGTTGTGTAGGCCGATAAGGAGTTTTTAAAAAAGGAGACAAGTTTTGGGAAGTTGTTAGTTATAAAAACAAATGAAAAATGCATTTTATGGTCTTGGGTGTCATAAACAAAAAGATGAGCTAACTGGAGTAATGACCCTGCTAGGACAGGCACTGGCAAGGGTAAATTTGATGTTGCTTTGTGCAAAAGAAGGAGATGTAAAATGAATAAATCATTTTGAATATAAAAAGCATTGTTATTTTCATGGGGCAGGACTCGTGGACTCGTCAATCTTATCACAAGCCAAAATATAAACTGAACCATTACTTCGTGTCACAATCGTCGTATGGAATAGACCAAAGCGCAGCGTGGTGTGAATCCATTATTTTATTAAATGACGAAAAAACACAAGGAACACTTAAACAAAAACAACAAACCGCTATGACAACGAGTGCCGCCACAGGCAACTACACATAAACAATACAAATCAGGCTACCTAAATATGGTTCCCAATCAGAGACAACGACAAACACCTGCCTCTGATTGAGAACCATATCAGGCCTAAACACATAGAAACAGACTAACTAGACATTCAACATAGAATGTCCACTCATATCACACCCTGACCAAACAAAACATAGAAACAAACAACGCAAATAATGGTTAGTGTGACACTTCGACAGTAACTGTGGCACAGTGTTAATTACTGGAGATTCACTAAAGATCTCTTCACTGATATCATCAACAACTAATTTGAATGTCACAAGGAATATTAAAGTACAGTATCAAGATCATTAACTCCACTACATCAGTGGCGATTTTAGCATGCAAATCTTGGTGGGCAAAAATGTTTTGATGCATGCCAGCGAAGCCACTACACAACACAAATGAATTGCACTATAACAGTGACAAACGGTGCCCGCAAACTGTTAGGACCTACATAAAGCTGTCCCAACAGCAGAGCTTTCTTTTCAGCACCATGGAGTGAATCCTTACCACTGCTACACCTGGCTATCAGCGGAGCCTTGTCTGGCAGTGAAACAGTTCATTCAGTCTCATTTACTGCCTTTAAAAAAAAATATGGCTGATATGGCTGACTTGCATAATTGAACAAATATGTTTTTTTACTGACAATTGATATGTACAAACTATGGCATAAGGGGACGACGAGCGGATAAGAGACAATCCGTAAAGTTCAACCTGATACAACAAAGGTGGATAAACTAAACATCCAAAAGTTACATATACAGGGATGCAGCAAGCTGGGCTAAGAAGTCAAAGCTTTGACAAAGCCCAGGACATTTCAGCTCTCTGAACTGAATTATGCAGGTAGAAATGTGTAATATTTACTTTGTCCAAAAGAATGGCAATGTCCCAATGAACACAAGACCTATGGAATGACTTATTTTCTGAATACAGAATGCCACAGCCATGAACTAACAACAGCCATAAACTTACAGTGGCAAAATGCAGTAGCAAACCACGTCTGCTTCAAACCTCTTACAAGATGGGAAGATGTCACATTTTGCATTTACCAAAAATATGTCACATTTTGCCTCTACCAAAAACCCTTGAAAGTAAATCTAATTGAAAACATGAGACATTTTCCATTTCATTTCAGAACATCCAACCGCAGAGCCTTGACAATTACTTGCGCTGGAGAGGTTTTGGCACGGGCTTTTGTCTGTGCGTATCAGGGCCAAATGGAGTTAGCACACAGCCAAGACCTGATAATCAACTCCCTGTTAACATCACTTTCAGGTCCACATTTGCCAAGTTACATTAAATACCCTTTCGGTGGCAGAACAATCCAAAGGGTACCTGAGTAGCTCAGGTTTTGGCCATGGTCTGCATTTGGCTGCATTGCTGCATCAACTCCATTTCATATCATACAGATGTAGGGTATTCATTTATTTAACTTTTTTATTGCTGAGAATTTGCCTGCACAGCATGAAATGCAAACTTGTAGTGTTTTCAAGGTTTATGTCACGATCTGACCTTTATTTCCTTTGTTTTGTATTTAGTTAGGATGGTCAGGGCGTGAGTTGGGTGGGCAGTCTATGTTTGATTTTCTATGATTTGGGGATTTCTATGTTTCGGCCTAGTATGGTTCTCAATCAGAGGCAGGTGTCATTAGTTGTCTCTGATTGAGAATCATACTTAGGTAGCCTGGGTTGCACTGTTTGTTTGTGGGTGATTGTCTATGTTAGTTGCTTGTGTCGGCACAGTCCTTATGATAGCTTCACGGTCGTCATTTGTTTATTGTTTTTTGTATCCAGTGTTCAGTTCTTTCTTTAAGTAAACATTCAACATGAACACATACCACGCCACATTTTGGTCCTCTGATCCTTCTCGCCTCTCCTCTTCAGATGAAGAGGAGGAAGACCGTGACCGTTTCAAAAGGCTTCTAAAGTTTGTAATTTACACTTTAAAATGTCAGACTTGATTTGCCCTGACGAAAAATGTAGCAACCCCTACAAAAAATGTCCATTAATTATAATTTGCATTTCCTGTTGCTGCAGGATTATTTTCCTGCTGTAGCAAACTAGCTCAAATGAAGATTCTACATTTGTAGACAATCAGGACATTGAACAGTAATCGCTAAGAAACAACATTGAAGTCATTGAACGTTGTCAATTGTCAAGTCATTGAACATTGAAAATTGAGCTGCGCATGTTCTCACTCAGATCCAGGAGAGGTGCGATGCACAACTCTTTGGGACCATCCTTGAACTCCTGAGCGAACTCTCTTGAGAGATTCTGAACAGCATCTTGATGGTGACAACACGAAGCACTCTACATTTTCCCAAACACGAAGTTGCATGACCTATTCTCCGCTGCCACAGTCTTCACATCATTGTCAATGCGCTCCGCTACAAACAGATTACGATGACATTCGAGGTACTACGACACCTCAAGCCTTATTTTTTGCTGGAGGATGAAAAGAAAGCATCTATTTGCAAAAGAAAATCTGGTGATTAGCTTGGGCACCCCTTTGGCAAAACAGGGCATTTAGGTTCCAGGCGCATTCACACCACGTTGGCAGGATGGCAATTTTTTTCCGGAGTTTCTCCACACCGTCTGCCGCCAAGACTGAATGCCAGGGGATGATTACTGCACAAATAATCCACATCACCTAGCTGCATCCTGGAGCTCAAAGGTTAACAGGGGAGAGGAAAAGAAGAGCAGGAGAACTAGAGCTAGAGAGATAAAGAGGAGACAGAGAGGAGGAGGCGGAACAAGAAAAAGGGAGGAAGACGAGGAAGACGAGGAAGATAGACTTGAGAGAAACAGAAAAGAGGTGGAGAGAGAGTAGGAAAGAAGGAAAGAGAGACAGATAACTGGGGAGAGTGGGGAAAAAGGAAGAGAACAGATAGGTTTAGGAACTTTTCAATAACCGTATACCCAGACAGCCAAGGCCCAGATTTCAGGAGACTATAACAGTCTTCAGCCCAGGGGGAAGCTAATTTCTGCCGACAGAATATTTAATGCATTCCTTTTGCAGCAAAAGCAATTGTAGACTTCCATATCGTTGGAAATCACCATCAGTTGCTGAAGGAGTAAATTCTCCAGACAGAAACTACATAATTAATTGTGGGATACGTTATTGCTCAAATGTAGCCATTTCATGTAGACTGGGACCATCCGATGGCATTGAGGAGCTTACCACATCAGTCACCGGCTTCATTAATATTAGTGCATCGATGACGTTGTCCCCACAGTGACCATATGTACATATCCCAACTAGAAGCCATGGATTACATGCAACATTCGCACTGAGCTAAAGGCTAAAGCTGCCACTTTTAAGGAGCGGGATACTAATACGGACACTTACAAGTAATTCTGCCACAACCTCAATCAAAAGAGGGCATCCTCAGGATGCTGAAAATATTTGGCATGGGCCCTCAGATCCTCAAAAAGTTTTACAGCTGCACAATTGAGAACATCTTGACTGGCTTCATCACCGCTTGGTATGGCAACTACTTGGCATCCGACCGCAAGGCGCTACAGAACGTAATGGGTGCAACTCAGTACATCACTGGGACCGAGTTCCCTGCCATCCAGGACCTCTATACCAGGCGGTGTCAGAGGAAGGCCCTAAAAATTATCAAAGACTCCAGCCACCTATAGACTGCTCTCTCTGCTACCGCACGGCAAGTGGTACTGATGTACCAAGTCATCACATACACTGCTGCTACTGTTTATCTGTCCTGTTGACTAGTCACTTTATTCCTAGTTATATGCACATATCTACCTCAATTACCTCGTACCCCTGCACATCAACTCGGTAATGGTACCCCGTGTATACAGCCAAGTTATCATTACTTTTTACATGACTTAAATTCTTCCGTGTAAATACTTTTCTATTATTTCTCCCCAAAAAAGTTATTTCTCCATTGTTGGAAGTAAGCATTTCATGGTTAGTCTAAACCTGTTATGTACGAAGCATGTGACCGATAACATTACATTTGATTTGATCCTCACGTCCAGCATCGGCGTTGACTGAAGTCATTTAGGGCGCATGGACATGACCCCTCCATATTGAGTTCTCGTTCAATTTGAGTTTGAACGAGAATACGAAGTCCCTTGACAGTCCCGTGGCCCTTGCCAAATGACAATAAAACAGGGAAATCGATGGCTGCAGACTACGGATTCGGGAAGCATAGAGAAATAGAGACTACCCTAATATGCTCTGTCAGTCCATACCATTTAATAGTTTCACTTCTCGCCAGTCACTCGTGGCACTTTGAATGACAAAACATAATGATGACTTGCAAGTTCCTGAACAAAGGGCGGGCTCCTACAGCAACCGACAAAAAGGGGGATTACCAACCTGACATCAAAGTGCTCATGTTCAGGCATTTAGCTTTTCATTCTTTTGCTCCCTCATAGTTGAAACAGTCTAATTAGCGATCCATCGCCTGCACCTGCCACTCACTCACCCCTCCTTAATCCTCAGTCCCAGAGGATCCACTTTCAACTACTGTCACTCCAGCGTCCATATCTTGTGAGAGGTGTCGACCGACCGGCGTATCAGCTAGCTGTGATGTTGCCATGATGAGAAAATATCAAAATGATACATCTGCTCCACACCTGTCTCCACCATCACTGAAATGACGTATCGATTGCATCTTTAAGGAAATACATTCTGAGCCAAAACTCATTTGAACTATAGCATGGTGCCAATCAGGACCTACAACCAAGTTTGATGTTGTTTTGTTTTTGGTAGGCTACCATACCGGTTGTAAGATATCAATAAATACCTAGCTATATGCATTTATACTACACTAATATCTGTTGAAAAAGATCAAGACATTGCTATGTAGAAATTACCAATCTTTCAACATGCACATAACACATTTATAGCCTAAGGTCAGGCTGTGCATCATTGTGATTAGTAGATGCAGTACCAGCAGCTGTGTAGCCTTGTTGTCGTTTCAATCATCATCATCATCATCATCATTGCCATCTTCATCAACATTGAAATTGCTGTGGCTGCTAAAGCAGTTCGAGCTCACAGTCACCAAATTCCAGATGAAATACATTAATGTGCATTGTGAACAATGTTTCGTTTTGTCTAGAACGGAGCTCTCTCCTATCTGCTCCCCCCTCCATCATTCACACAACTGATACTGCAAGAGGGAGGCAGCAACTGCCTGAGCTTAGGAATTGAACCCCGATAACGAATGATCAGGCTATTTGTGCACCCGATGTAGGAATTTTAGGGGTTACAAATTAAATTAGTAAGTGTTAAATTAAAAATAAGGAAGTTGAAAGAACGCGTATTCAATTCACTGATTGTGAATTATTGTTTTTGACCGCAATTTTTTTACTCACTTGTTTGAGGCGGACGCCCAGAGTTCTTCCCCTTCTGTTTTGAGGCTTAAGTTGTTGCGCAAGGCAAATGTGAGATCCACCTGCAATCTACAGAGGAGTCTGCAATCTACGGAGGAGCCTTCCAATATTTGGATGTATGTGCTCTGGAATATAAAGTGGTTTATTTTCAGAAGGCAGGAAAAATAAACGTTTTTCCCCCTTGATTGGTAATTCAGCCTCGCATCAATTCTTACACGGGCAGTTGAGCGAATTTATTTCATATTTTGACCACACGGAAAATGAAAATATCTTTTATCAGGGCTCGTGCAACCTCGAGATCTCTTTGATTCATTAAAAATAAACATAATTGGTCTCCACACTTTCAAAAATCAGGTAAGGACCGAAGCATATTATTTTACAATACAAGGACTATCTATTCACAAGTTGTATGCAACTGTAAGTATGACGTGGAAATGCACGGAAAATTGCATAGGAATGTTAATGTTGATTTATATACTTGTTTTTTTTAACGTTTTTTTACATTGAATTTATCACAGCTCTCCTTTTCAATCTTTCTTTAATATATCAAGTATATCAGTGTAGTACAATTTCATGCAATATCATATACAGTACAATACTAAAGCTTATAAAATATCACAAATAATGTAGGCTAACATTCCTGAATTGGCAAATTCCCCCAAATGGGTTGTCCCCCCAGGACAAGGGCAAAGTCCGGAGAGGATGAGGAGTCGCTGGGTGAAGCATGAGCTGCCAGGGTATCGGTCTTAGACAGGTGCCTGTGCTGCTCTTATGGGAGGGGGTCGCTCTGGGCCTGTTCTGCTGCTGGACTTGGGCTGGGGTTGCTGCCGCCGCGGCCGGACCCAGTGATGGCGGTGGTGCTGGGCCCATGGGCTGGCTGCTGTCGGACAAAGGGCCCTTCCACAATTCCCTGGAGTTCACGGAGTCTGTGGAGAGACACCAGCAAGGCTACACCACCAGATACAAGATCTACAGGTGATCTCTCTCTGCACATCTATCTTTGCTTTCTCTTCTCTCTCCCTCCACCTTCATCTCTCCCCCTGCCCCCACCCCTCTTTTGCCCTCTACCATAGCTCTACACAAGTGAGGCTATTCTATTCTCCCTCTCTGAACAACCCTTCACTCCTATAGTTTGTGATTCTCAACTCTCAGATGGCATATAAGGGGTCTGAATACTTTCTGAATGAACTGTATGCTATAATTCAGTCCTCACATTGAATGCGCTGTATATTAGTGTCTCAACTGCATACATTCCCCACGGACATTCAAATCCATGCGGTGTCAACACAGACGTCAACACGAACATAAGTAAACATACACTGGATGTCCACCAAACTTCGCATTGAGGGGTATGGTGTCTGTAGAACTAGTACAAATTGAAATTGAGGTCGTGTGTTACACTGTGCTCTTAACATTACATTAACTTTTGGATTGGTGGTACTTGGTTGAATACACTCTCCACTCTGGTTCATGCTCTGTATCAGAAAGGATACAGACTGCTTTAGAAAAGCAGTATCGTCTGAAACATTCTTAAGTGGTCTGGAATAAATGGAAGGTGAAGTGGGTGTTCTTTTACATTTTGCATTTTTGTATTTTGAAGGTGAAGTGTTTGTACTGCTCACACTTCCAAGGAACCATATATGATCATTGGAAAGTATAGGATGATGCTGGCCTTGTGCCACTGCAATTCACAATATAATGACATTACTATAATTAACAAAAATATAAACGCAACATGTAAAGTGTTGGTCCCATGTTTCATGAGCTGAATCCCCATACTTTTCCATATGCACAAAAAACTTATTTCTCTCAAGTGTTGTGCACACATTTGTTTACATCCTTGTTAGTGAGTATTTGTATCCACTGGACAGGTGTGGCATATCAAGAAGCCGATTAAACAACATGATCATTTCACATGCCACCCCCCCCCCCCCCCCAATTGATTTACTTAAATTGACTGATTTCATTACATGAACGATAACTCAGTAAAATTGTTGAATGTTGCGTTTATATTTCTGTCCATTGTAAATATGGCCCTGCTGGTCCACTATGGCTCAATACTTGTTCACCATCTTTTGGTAAGCTAGATAAAGGAGACTTTCTACTGGCTCTGAGAATGATATAGTCTTCTCTGAGAGCACACAGAGTCCCATCACCCATCTCCCTGAACAGCTCCTACTGATTTTAATTCTCTCTAGAGGACGGAGAAAAAGCAACATGGTATCCATTCAATTGAGATGAAGAACCCGCTTTGAAACGTCCTCTGTTTGGATTGGAATATAATCATAGCGACGTAACCATGTGGATTAACTTCGAATTCAGTTACAAGTGATTAAACCGACAGAACGCTGGTGTCCGTTTTTCCTCTCGACCGGCTCTCCATTTTCCCCGGGGAGCCTTCCCGTTTCTCCGCATTTGATTACACATGGCTCCGGGTCTTGAACAGGAAGCTGTCAGACTATTATCCACCAGTGTAGCGTTACCGTAGTATCCCTGCTTCCAATCCATAAGTGCTCACCGGTGAATAAGACCGCAGGCTAACGCCGGGGTGCGATCTATAGTGCCCATCAAGTGACAACCGGAGAGGCACTGCAGTCTGCCTCTCGTTACGATGATTGGATGTAATGACATTCTCCACACTGGCCTTATTCCTCAATTATTTCTCTGCCGATCGTAACTCGTGGCAGTGATTTGATTGCCTCCCATGAGGACGGAGCAGTAGGAGTCTTGACTGTAGCGACTGGAGAGAGAATTGCGTCTTAAGAATGCTAGAGTTTGCATGTCCCCAATGGGATGTGACTGTGTAATTAACACTTGAGGTCGATGTGACACGTGTCAGTACACTCTGTATGTAGCGGGTAATGGTCATCACAAACAGCTAATGGTGAATCACAAGGGCTTTGTGATATAAAATGGTGAACATGCAGTGCATTCGGAAAGTGTTCAGAGCCTTTCCCTTTTCCACATTTTGTTGCGTTACACTCTTATTCTAAAATTGATTAATAAAAAATTTTCCTCATTAAATCTACATACTATACCCCATAATGATAAAGTGAAAACAGGTTAGAAATTGTATTTGCAAATGTATTAAAAATAAAAACAGGAATACCTTATATACATACGTATTCAGACCCTTTGCTATGAGACTCGAAATTGAGCTCAGGTGCATCCTGTTTCCAGTGATCATCCTTGAGATGTTTCTACAACTTGATTGGAGTCCACCTGTGGTAAATTCATTTGGAAATGATTTGGAAAGACAAACACCTGTCTAAGTATGGTCTCACAGTTGACATTGCATGTCAGAGCGAAAACCAAGCCATGAGGCCAAAGTAATTGTCCGTAGCGCTCCGAGACAGGATTGTGTCGAGGCACAGATCTGGGGAAGGGTACCAAAAATGTTCTGCAGCATTGAAGGCCCCCAAGAACATAGTGGCCTCCATCATTCTTAAATGGAAGAGGTGTGGAACCACCAAGACTCTTCCTAGAGCTGGCCTTCCGGCCAAACTTAGCAATCGAGGGAGAAGGGCCTTAGTCAGGGAGGTGACCAAGAACCTGATGGTCACTCTGACAGAGCTCCAGAGTTCCTTTGTGGAGATGGGAGAACCTTCCAGAAGGACAACCATCTCTACAGCACTCCACCAATCAGGCCTTTATGCTAGAGTGGCGGTAGCCCCTCCTCAGTAAAAGGCACATAACAGCCCACTTTGAGTTTGCCAAAATGCACCTAAAGACTCTCCGACCATGAGAAACCAGATTCTCTCTTCTGATGACAGCAAGATTGAACTCTTTGGCCTGAATGCCAAGTGTCACGTCTGGAGGAAATCTGGCACCATCCCTACGGTGAAGCATGGTGGTGGCAGCATCATGCTGTGGGGATGCTTTTCAGCAGTAGGGACTGGGAGACTAGTCAGGATTGAGGAAAAGATGAACGGAGCAAAGTACAGAGAGATCCTTGAGGAAAACCTGCTCCAGAGCGTTCAGACTTCAGACTGCGGCAAAGGTTCACCTTCCAACAGGACAACGACACTAAGCACACAACCAAGACAACTCAGGAGTCTCTGAATTTCCTTGAGTGGCCCAGCCAGAGCCCGGACTTGAACCTGATCGAACAACTCTGGAGAGACCTGAAAATAGCTGTGCAGCGACGCTCCCCATCCAACCTGACAGAGCTTGTGAGGATCTGCAGAGAAGAATGGGATAAACTCTCCAAATACAGTTGTGGCAAGCTTGTATCGTTATACCCAAGAAGACTCAAGGCTGTAATCGCTGCCAAAGATTAAAGGGTCTGAATACTTATGTAAATGTGATATTTCAGTTTTATGTTTGCAAACATTTCTAAAAAACAGTTTTTGCTTTATCCTTGTGGGGTTTTGTGTGTAGATTGAGGGGGGGAAACGATGTAATCAATTTTAGAATAAGGATGTAATGTAACAAAAGGTGGAAAAAGTAAAGGGGTCTGAATACTTTCTGAATGCACTGTATTTGCTTTGCTATGGATGCCCCAAGTGCTCATAACTCAAAGCATTTCTATGGTTTCCTGAAAGGTTTCTAATTGCGTTCTAAATGGCTCAAGGTCTTAAGATGTTTCACGGTCACTCAGGTCTGGTTCAGGATAAGCTGTGGTACATGGTTACCCATGCTTATAGGGACGCTGCACTGGTTTATGGGCCCTCTGGCATATAGTAGTTCATGGTCACATTGACAATTTATAGCACTTGTTATGCATTCATAGTGCTGCATTGGACTCCCATAAGGACTTGTGGTACAGTGGCAATATGGTACTGTGGAGATCACCTAAGCAAAGACATTGCCCAACTGAGGTGTCTTTCCATCGCAACAGCTAGCTTGAAGCTACAAAGAAATATGGCGATTGCGCAATAACAAACACAATTGCAAGATAAGGTCCTACCATCACAAACACCCCTACAGACCTGTGAACATATGTGGCTTGAGAGTGACCTACTGTCTATTAGCCAGTGGCAGTCTGTCAGAGCAAATGTGGCAGAGTCTGAGTAAGAGAGATACTGCATGTATCTCTCTGCAAATGTTGTGTCTGTTTTGCATTGGGGTTTATCTGTGAATGAATTCCACAATTACATTCGACTGAATGTTCTCAACAGCCTATTTAGTTTAATGTGATATTTTCACAAAGTTTAAAACTCTTCCCACAAATCAAGAACTCAAATCAACTATTGTATGAAACATGTTATCGTGACGTTGTTTTACAGGGAGTTTGGCAGATGGAAGGTCAACAGCCTGGCGGTGGAATGGCGTGACAACAGTGGCGGCCTGGCTCCGCCCCTCGACCCTGACTTCATGCACACGGTCAGGCAGCTTGGGAGGCGGCCCACACTCCGCAGGATCACTGAGAAAATCATCAAGAAGTACGGGACTCACCTCCTACTGTCCGCCACGCTGGGAGGTACAGTAAAGGGAGGCTCCGAACGTTGGTTCCTACTTGACCCGCATTACAGCAGTATTGTTCCCTGGGAGATATCTTAGACTAAAAATAAGTGTGTTTTTGTCGAGAGAATTTTTGTTAACTCTCATGTCAAAACCTACTCTTCTCAGTGTCTGAGATACATTCAGTAACTTAGCTACAACAGATTCTTCTGCAGAAGCGGTTGATTCCAAATGTAACTTGGAAATGATACAGTTTGGATGTGATGTATGTTATATGTTATATTTATATATATGTTATGTGCATAAAGAGCTTTATACACTAAAGCAGAGGGCTCAGTTCAGTATGGTTGTTGAACTGGCATGAGATTAAACATTGATCACATGTTCTGCCCATTACCATTCTTCAACACAGTCATTGAATAATTGGAACCTCCCTGAAGGAGAGATGGGAGATAATTACCATTGATTAACGTCTCTGGCCCAGCCGCTCAGTCTCCCATTTCCTCATTTCCTGTTGCTTTGTAATCAGGGGAGGAGTCCTTGACGATATTTGTGGATAAGAGGAAGCTAAGCCGCGACCCGGAACAATGGGCTGGAGCTGAGGGCAGCAGACACAATGGTACGGGGGCCATGGCAGGGGCGGTGACCCTGGAGGCCCTTCACCAGCTGGCTGCCTCCTACTTCACCGACAGGGAGAGCACTCTGCGCCGGCTCCACCACCTCCAGATTGCCTCCACTGCCATCAGGGTAAGAGGCCCTCGACTGCCCTCTGCCTCTGAGCATACAGAGTTGAAGTTAGATGCGAATAGGTTACTATATGCAATATAGGTTACTACAGAATAGGTTACTATATACAGAATAGGAGGTCAAACTGTTAAACGTGTGCTGCTGCTGTGGGGACTTTGTTTTGTTTCTATGTTTCTGGGGGGGGGGGGGGCAAGTGGATAGGCTGCTGCCAACATTTTATTGTTGATCATTTATTTATGTGAAATAGTCTAAGTGTAGCGTGTTGATTTTCCTTATTGTCGGACTCCCGCTGTGCGGATTTGGTATGTAAGAGTTGCAGCATAGTCTATCTCAAGATGAAACTGCTGAGAATTAACATGTTTCAAGTCATAAGAATTGCATGTGATTTCCATCAGGCTGTACCCACGTGTTCCAATGATATATTCAAGGGATGGACAGATGGACAGGATTCTGTCGATAAAGAATGTGTACCCATAACAACAAAATATCCACATCACATAAAATATCCACCACCATATTTTACAGTAGGTATGATATTCTGTTCTGCTTTATGCATCCTTATTTCGACACCAAACCCGCCACTGGTGTGCATGGCCAAATAACTTCATTTTCATGTCATCTGACCAAAGCACCAGTTCCAATCCATGTGCCAGTGGTGTTTAGCAAACTCCAGACGTTTACATTTGTTGGATGACGTGAAAATAAAGCTCTTTGGCCACTCGTTGGTGGGTTTGGCGTCGAAATAAGGATGTATAAGCAGAAAGGAACCCCATCCCTACTGTAAAATATGGTGGTGGAGCTTTGATGTTATGGGGCAGTTTTGCTTGTACTGGTCCTGGGGCCTTTGTTAAGGTCAACGGCATCATGAACTTTACCCAATATCAGGACATTTTATCCATAAACCTGGTTGCCTCTGCTAGGAGCCTAAAACTTGGCCCCATGTGGATCTTCCAAGCACACAACAAAATCCATAAAGAAATGGTTAATTGTCCACAAAATCAACATTTTGGGTTGGCCAAGGATTGATGTTCTCCTTTAATGAGTACACTACTGGAACACACATACACTATATAAACAAAAGTATGTGGACACCTCTTCAAATTAGTAGATTTGGCTATTTCAGCCACACTCGTTACTGACAGGTGTATAAAATCGAGCACACAGCCATGCAATCTCCATAGACGAACATTGGCAGTAGAATGGCCTTACTGAAGAGTTCATTGACTTTCAACGTGACACCATCATAGGATGCCACATGTCCAACAAGTCAGTTCGTCAAATTTCTGTCCTGCTAGAGCTGTGCCGGTTAACTGTAAGTGCTGTTATTGTGAAGGGGAAACGTCTAGGAGTAACAACAGCTCCGCCTCGAAGTGGTAGGCCACACAAGCTCACAGAACGGGACTGAGTGCTGAAGTGCGTAGTCGTCTGACTACAGTTGCAACACTCACAACCAAGTTCCAAACTGCCTATGGAAGCAACGTCAGCACAATAACTGTTTGTCAGGAGCTTCATGAAATGGGTTTCCAAGGCCAAGCAGCCACACACAAGCCTAATATCATCATGCGCAATGCCAAGTGTCGGCTGGAGTGGTGTTAAGCTCGCCGCCATTGGACTCTGGAGCAGTGGAAGCACGTTCTCTGAAGTGATGAATCATGCTTCACCATCTGGCAGTCCGACGGATGAATCTGGGTTTGGTGGAAGCCAGGAGAAAGCTACCTGCTTCAATGCATAGTGCCAACTGTAAAGTTTGGTGGAGGAGTAATGGTCTGGGGCTGTTTTTCATGGTTCAGGCTAAGCCCCTTAGTTTCAGTGAAGGAAAAGCTTTACTCTACAGCATACAATGACATTCTCGATGATTCTGTGCTTCCAACTTCGTGGCAACAGTTTCGGGAAGACCCTTTCCTGTTTCAGCATGACAATGCCACCGTGCACAAAGTAAGGTCCATACAGAAATGGTTTGCCGCGATCGGTGTGGAAGAACTTGACTGGCCTGCACAGAGCCCTGACCTCAACCCCTTTGAACACCTTTGGGATGAATTGGAACACTGACTGTTAGCCAGGCCTAATCGGCCAACACAAGGGCCCGACCTCACTACTGCTCACGTGGCTGAATGGAAGCAAGTCCCCTTAGCAATGTTACAACATCTAGTGGAAAGCCTTCCCAGAAGAGTGAAGGCTGTTATAGCAGCAAAGGGGGGACCAACTCCATATTAATGCCAATGATTTTAGAATGAGATGTTCGACGGGCAGGTGTCCACATACTTTTGGTTATGTAGTATACTATTCATTCAGATTAGTGCTGAGCAATTAACAGAAATGTCAGTTCTTTTTCGGGGGGTTTTCTGTGAGCTCAAGGCGCACATTACACAGCTTCTCTAGAGATAAATCAGGAAACTGTGCGATGTACTAGGGAGCGGTAATAAACTACAAGTCCTAAAAATATGCCTTATTTACTTTGAAGAACTAAAAAAATAGTGATTTTGTCAGACAGCAGTTCTATAGAGATGATATGATGCCTTGGAATGAAAATAATACTACCACTACCATCATAGGGCTTTTATTATTATTCTTTTATTTTTATTATTATTAAATTGTTGTTACAGCATTCAAACAAAATAATCAAAACCAATATCGAAAACCATGATTCTTTTTTAATCATTGAACCGACCTCAAAAAGCACTAATTGCTCAGAACTCGTTCAGATCCACAGAATGTGTTCAGATGTTTGATGCAGGAAACAAAACATGGGTAAATTAATGAACATTCAACCTTGACAGTTCATTTGTTACCGTTCCTCCCCAGGTGACTGAAACCAGGACGGGCCCGCTTGGATGCAGTAACTATGACAACCTTGACTCTATCAGCTCAGTACTGGTCCACAGTCCAGAAAACAAGATCCAGTTACAAGGTACTTCTGAAACTAGATCTACAGATAAAATGTCAGCAGGCATAGTCTACAGACAAAATGTCAACAGGTGTATCACTCTGGAAGAACATGAATGAATCAGGTGTGGCTTTCATGGTTTACTCATGTATACCCAACAAGTTAAAGGGACTACTGTACAGTAACTTATTACAGCTGCCTCTATATGGGGTGCATTCTTAAGAAGGTCCAATGCAGCAAATACAGGGGATAGTAGTTCTTTTCTGCAATCGAATTGGCTCTCGAGGCTAACCCACAAGGAACGTATTCATACCCCTGGATGACTGTAATTGGTACATCCTCAAAAGAAATGTAGCTGCAGTGCCTGATTGTTGTGTCTTCTTACACCCCGAAATACTTACCTACATCTCACTTGCCTCCCCAGGACTCCAGGTAATTCTACCAGCCTACCTGCGGAGCCGCTTCGTCCAGGCAGCCCTCAGCTACATCGGCTGTAACTCGGAGGGCCAATTTGTTTGCAGGGCCAGTGACTGCTGGTGCCAGTGCGGCCCGGACTTCCCACAGTGCAACTGTCCACAGACGGACCTCCATGCCCTGGAGAACAACCTACTGCGCCTCAGGGAGGCTTGGACACTGGCCAACCAGGAGTTTGTGGAATCAGGTGTTTACTGGAGTTAGTTGAATATGCAACAGTCCAATGTACTTGGTGATGAGCGGACAATTGAGTAGGCTGGGTGCCAGTATGTTTCTGCTTTAGCCAGCTGGTTGATGACTTGCAACAATGTAGTGTTGAGTGTAGGGAGTCAGGTCTTCAGGCTCACATTCAATAAGGTTTCATATGTATGGAGATAATAAAAATCACCATTGTCCAATTTGTCATTGTGATATGGTGGTGGAGTAGGGTGCATCGTAGTTTTAAACCTTCACATAACAAAAGCGTATGTATTTCTCACTCCTTTGAAAGACCTCTGACATACCCTTGTTTCAACAAAAACCTCGATATAATAGGTTAACACGGCGATTTAAATGGTCTTGCTTCGATACCGTAGACAGCTGGACGTGTATTTTTGCACCCACTCCAAGTTACTCACCATCTGATAAATTACCACTTTAATGACTGAGGTTGGATTACCATCCCTCACGACTCCAAATTACAGACAGGTGGTAAATAGAATGTGATACATTTTTGCTCCAATTAAATCATGTCAGTTCTGTTCTCTAGCAAGTCATAAACAATAAGAACAACCTGTTGTTTATTCATACTTGTTTTTTTTTTGCTTTTCTCAGACAGTGAGAACAGACACTTTTTTGCCACATTCTTATCATTACCCAATGGCTCATGCTCCTCCCCGCCAGAAAATAAAACTTTACTTATCCATGTTTTTTTTTTATTCCAGAGGAGTTCCAAAGTTTTGTTGGAAGGTTGCCAACCCATTACGCCGTGAACACATCTGTCGTGGAGCACTTGTGGAGGATGGATGGGGGTCTGCTCCAACGCTATAGGCAGCTGGAGACCACGAGTGGCCTGCTCCTTGACAAAGCACGTCGCGCCGCTAACAAGCTCTTCAGTCTTAGCAAGAGATGCCGCCATCGGCCCAGGATAGTGCTGCAGAGGGAGAGGTACAGAGTATTTTTAGGGGGCTCGTTAACCCCGAGGTCCCCCCTAAAATACCTTGTCTCGTATTTATGCAACTGATTTATGCACTGTACGAGAAAGAAATGCACTTTTCGGGAAACAAAAGCTGAGAGGTTTTGAAAGGAGACAAGAAGTGCTGACGGTAGAAATTGAGTCTCACCTGGGAAAACCCGAATTAAGGATAGTTGGACGACTGTGGTTTCCTGGCTTATTGCAGTACAATTAGAACCGTTTCTACTTTCTTATCCAAAGTATCTTAGACCACAGTGCTCAGGAGTTGTGGTAGGCCTACATACTAGGTCACAATAAGTCTTTGGATAATGTGGGATGTCCACACTCAGAAAGGAGTATGAAGAACAAACGTTTTGACATTCAAACGTTTGTGCTTGAGATCCCGCCTCTTCTACAGTAACTAATTACATGCAATCCCTTTTAATCTCTTTCATTGATGTTAACCGCCAAAAACTACAGTCGGAAGTACATTCAATTTAGAATTTGGATAGCCTGGTCCCAGAACTCTTTGTGCTTTACTGGGGCTGGCAAAATAGATCTGGGACCATGCTTCTGTACCTCTAAAAATACTGTTTCTGAGTAAACGATGAATGGTTTTCGCCCTGTGACTACTGTGGTTTCCTGGTTCAGCCCTATGCCCTGCTACCTGGCCCACCCGTTATTAGTTACTCCAGCTTTCCAGAGCAGCTCTCCTTTTATCGTAACTTCACTGTGATGGATTCCTCTCTCCTGACCGCTCTGTTTCGATAGCCATTCTTTGTATAGGAAATGAACTAAACGGCACAATTACATCGGTTCTCCTGCCATAGGCAAGCTGTGCTTCCTCAATCCAATTACACTGCTTTATCACACCTCGCTGGTAGTAAAAGGGGGATTTGATGGAGGTGCAGAATTATTAAGCTTGTACATTTTATTGCATGTGTTCCCATGAAACCTTTTATTCTTTAAAAGCTCTGGAATTGTACTGAGTTGTTAGTATATTCCGTATTCATACATTGAACAAAAATGTGTGTGTGTGTGTGTGTGTGTGTGTGTGTGTGTGTGGCTCCCTCCATCGCCACCCACCTGCCTACTCAGGGGGAATTCACGACTAGATGAGCATGTTCATTTTGGTCTGATTTGGCTTGCATTGCAACAGCTGAGCCTATGAGAGCAGAAATGGGGCTTCTGATCTGCCTATCCCTCTCAATTTACGATATTGTTGCTGTTTAATGTGCAGTATGAATCCTGCTGTGTCTAAGGTGATGTTTTTCACATACAATCAGGTCAAAAATGATTGGCACCCTTGATTAAGATGAGCAAATAAGACTGTATAAAATAAATACTGAGCTATATTGTATGCTCCAATTTGAAAGTGTTTATGCTAATCCAATTGCTCAGAGAAAGATTTAGTTTAACAAGTAATATATTTTTGCCCGCAAAACGATAAGGGTTAAAATGATTGGCACCCTTGTTTTCAATACTTTTCAAAACCTCACCTTGCGAGGATAATGTCACTGAGCCTTTTTCTAAACACATCGGGAGGGATCTTAGACCATTCCCCCAAACAGAATCTTTCCAGTTCTTTGATATCCTTTGTCTGCGCTTATGGACTGCCCCTCCCATTCAAACTACAGGTTTTAAGTCCTGAGATTGTGATTTTGTGGCCAATTAACCATTTCTTTGTGGATATTGATGCGTGTTTGGGATTATTGTTTCACTGGAAGATCCAGTTGTAACCAGGTTTCAGCCTCTGTCCTGGTGCTGGGTAAAGTTCTCTTTTTCTTTTGTTGCATACAAATATTTATTTCATACTGGGGTTTTTTGCTCATCTTTATTTTCATTTTGGACCTGACTGGATCTCATGGACAGAAAACAAGAAAATGGACTAACAAAAGTGACCAAAACAAAAGAAAACATAAATTTACTAAGCAATCAAAATGTAAAGTGACTAAGAAGTTACCCTCATCTACAGTATGTTCTATCCTCTGTCCTCAGACCCCTTCGCTACTGGCTGAGCTACATCCTGTCCCTTCTGTACTGCAGTGAGAATGACCACATCGGCCTGTACTCTGTGGAGACCCGCAGCTGCTCCTGCCCCTACCTCCACCCCCCCTGCCAGGGCCCCGTCCCCTGCTCAGTAGGAGAGGGCCCCCGCTGCACCTCCTGTTCCACTGAGAACCGCACCCGCTGCTCCAGCTGCAACCCGGGCTTTACCCTGGGCCAGGGGCTGTGCCGACCCGCCGTGCCTGACCCCACGGACCCCTACCTGGGCTTGGAGAGCGACCGCGACCTCCAGGACCTGGAGCTGTACTACCTGCTCCAGCACCGGGACCCGCGCATCACCTTGCACGGCATCTTCGTCAGCAACGACGTTCGCCTCAACTCCTGGTTTGACCCGTCGTGGCGGAAGAGGATGCTGCTGACCTTGAAGAGCAACCGCTACAAGTCCAACCGTGTGCACATGCTCCTGGGGGTGGCGCTCCAGGTGTGCCTGACCAAGAACAGCACGCTGGAGCCTGCGCTGTCCGTGTTTGTCAACCCATTCGGGGGCAGCCACTCGGAGAGCTGGACCATGCCCATCGGCCAGCACGGCTACCCCGACTGGGAGCGGACCAAGCTGGATATCCCCCTGGACTGCTACAACTGGACCTTGACGCTGGGCAACCGGTGGAAGAGCTTTTTCGAGACAGTGCATTTCTACCTGAGGAGCCGCATTAGGGATTCGGTGCCAGGATTGGCTCCAGGGCCAGAGGTTAGGGGACACAGGAACGCTAGTACAGTGTACCTGGAATCCCCAGAGGGCACCGTGGACCCAGTGGTAGCATCTTCATCCCAGAACATGGGCTACATGAAAATCAACAGCATGCAGCTGTTTGGATACAGCATGCACTTTGACCCGGACACCATCCAGGACCTGATCTTGCAGCTGGACTACCCGTACACTCAGGGATCCCAGGACTCGGCCCTGCTGCAGCTGGTGGAGATCCGCTACAGGGTCAACCGACTCTCTCCTCCAGGGGCTCAACCGATGGACCTGTTCTCATGTCTGCTCCGTCACAGACTGAAACTGTCCAGCTCTGAAGTGACCAGAATACTGGCTTCCTTACAGGCTTTCAGTGCCAGACAACCAAACTCTGTGGAGTACGAAGCAACCAAACTATGTAGTTAATAATGAGCGGTGGGCAGGGCCAATGTGATGTTTTTTGTATTAACCCAATCAGAGACAATGTCTGCCACATAGCTTATAGATTTTGTCCAATGGGTCCATTTGTGTCAGTGTACACTGTTCATGGCTTTAGTTGTATGTAAGTGTCATTAAATTTGATGTTTTGAATCACTCAAATTAATCAAATTGCTTTCATTTATGTACTTTTATGAATTTTAGGAAACAAACCATCAATTGGTTATTACATTGATACTAACATGCACCCGACTGGAGCATATGTATCAATCCAATTCATCTGCTGAGGGAAGGGGAGTGAGACGCTGCATATGGGCTGTGTTTGTACTGACCATCTGAAGCTGCAGAATACATTGTCTCACAGTGTCTCTATTCTCCAATGGGGAGAGAAGGCATCCTTGGCACAGATTACCAAGCATATAGTGGGGAGACAGAGTAGTAGCCTCCTACTCTGTACCTGGCTGACATTCACATTTACTGTGAGGGATGAGGGCGGGAAGCAGAGAGACATGCAAAGCATCAAACACAGGCTAGGTATCAATGGCCAGGATCGGAGATACAGTTGAAGTCGGAAGTTTACATACACCTTAGCCAAATACATTTAAACTCAGTTGTTCACAATTCCTGACATTTAATCCTCGTAAAAATTCCCTGTTTTAGGTCAGTTAGGACTCACCACTTTATTTTAAGAATGTGAAATGTCAGAATAATAGTATAGAGAATTATTTATTTCAGCTTTTATTTCTTTCATCACATTCCCAGTGGGTCAGAAGTTTACATACACTCAATTAGTATTTGGTAGCATTGCCTTTACATTTTTTAACTTGGGTCAAATGTTTCAGGTAGCCTTCCACAATAAATTGGGTGAATTCTGGCCCATTCCTCCTGACAGAGCTGGTATAACTGAGTCAGGTTTGTAGGCTTCCTTGCTCGCAAACGCTTTTTCAGTTCTGCCCACAAATTCTCTATAGGATTGAGGTCAGGGCTTTGTGATGGCCACTCCAATACCTTGACTTTGTGGCCCTTAAGCCATTCTGCCACAACTTTGGAAGTATGCTTGGGGTCATTGTCCATTTGGAAGACCCATTTGCGACCAAGCTTTCACTTCCTGACTGATGTCTTGAGATGTTGCTTCAATATATCCACATCATTTTCCTTTCCTCATGATGTCATCGATTTTGTGAAGTGCACTAGTCCCTCCTGCAGCAAAGCACCCCCACAACATGATGCTGCCATGATGCTGCCACCCCCGTGCTTCACATTTGGGATGGTGTTCTTCGGCTTGCAAGCAACCCCCTTTTTCCTCAAAACATAACAATGGTCATTATGGCCAAACAGTTCTATTTATGTTTCATCAGACCAGAGGACATTTCTCCAAAAGTTCGATCTTGTGCAGTTGCAAACCGTAGTCTGGCTTTTTTTAATGGCGGTTTTGGAGAAGTGGCTTCTTCCTTACTGAGCGGCCTTTAAGGTTATGTTGATATAGGACTCGTTTTACTGTGGATAGAGATGCTTTTGTACCGGTTTCCTCCAGCATCTTCACAAGGTCCTTTGCTGTTGTTCTGGGATTGATTTGCACTTTTCGCACCAAAGTACGTTCATCTCTAGGAGACAGAATGCGTCTCCTTCCTGAGCGGTATGACGGCTGCGTGGTCCCATGGTGTTTATACTTGCGTACTATTGTTTGTACAGATGAACGTGGTACCTTCAGGCATTTAGAAATTGCTCCCAAGGATGAACCAGACTTTTGGAGGTCAAACATGTTTTTGGAGGTCTTGGCTGATTTCTTTTGATTTTCCCATGATGTCAAGCCAAGAAGCACTGAGTTTGAAGGTAGGCCATGAAATACATCCACAGGTACACCTCCATTTGACTCAAATTATGTCAATTAGCTTATCAGAAGCTTCTAAAGCCATGACATCATTTTCTGGAATTTTCCAAGCTGTTTAAAGGCACAGTCAACTTAGTGTATGTAGTGTTCTAACCAACTGGAATTGTGATATAGTGAATTATAAGTGAAATAATCTGTCTGTAATCAATTGTTGGAAAATTACTTGTGTCATGCACAAAGTAAATGTCCTAGCAGACTTGCCAAAACTATAGTTTGTTAACAAGAAATGTGTGGAGTGCTTGAAAAACAAGTTTTAATGACTCCAACCTACCTAAGGGTATGTAAAACTTCTGACTTCAACTGTAGTTCTCACACGGAGCAAGAGGGAGTTGATTTAAAGTCTCAGAGACCATTGGGTAAATCTTAGATAGCACTTGTGCAGAAGTCACTAATAGTCAAGTAATCTAGATTCATAAGACATTTTCTCCTGGGGGTAAAGGAGAGACTTGATTTTCTGATATTCTCTACTAACCACTGCTCATATTGAATTTAAAGAGGATGAGAGCTGAAGGGAGAAGGGATTATGCAATGCGATGGTACTTTATGGAGGTAGGGGGTATTTTTTGACTGTGTATAAGGGTGTTTTTCTGTAGTCTAATAGTGAGAAGCTTGTACATGTTATTTTGTGTTATTTATGCCAGACTTTTTAAAAATCTAATAAAAAAAAAATCTGAATTATCCATCCCATCTCTTCCCTTTGTTGTAATTCTAATTTAAGGGAAAGAGAAAATGGGTAGAAACCGAAGCAATTGACTTGAAAACACTGCAAATGACGCACTCCTTGTCCCCAAAATATGCAGTTGTTTAATTTGTAAGTAAATTGGATTGCTTTCCAAATTTGACAGAACCATTTTCAGTGAGGCAAGGTTTAGATTTCTAGTCAATAAAAAAAAAAAGAAGGTCCTAGTTATATTTGCATATCCAAATGGAAAGTAAAGTAATTAAAATCAAGGCTGAGTAAACAAACAAACAAACAGCTATGCCACCCATGTGTAGCATTTCATCAACAAGGCCCAAATGTACTTGAACAAACCCTTCATAATGCTCCTTGATTGTGGGGTTGCAACGTCCCCGGATCACCAACCTTTACACTGTGTTGTCTTTCAAAATGTTATTTACCAAGAGGGAACCAACGTCATTCAGTAGGGAGGCCATTTTTTTCTGTTGAAATATGTTAATTCAATGGTTGTTCACAACTGTCCAATTTTTGTAATCATGGTGTTTGATTGTGATTGTTCAGCATATAGGCCTATATCTGCCAATGTAGAGTTTTTAAACACACACAGAGACAGAGATGAGCATAGAAGGATGAAGGAAACACACACACACACACACACACTGAATGATTAGCTGAGGCTTTGGGCTGACAGGCCAGTGGGCCTTGGAGGAAACATGAGTTAGACTAATGTGTGTGTCTGTTTTACAAGTGGGCTGGTGAGGGGAGGCCGGGCTGCGGTGAAGAGGAAGAGTTTATGGAGAGGAGTCTCTCAGGAGAGGCATTAAAAATAATGTCTGACAATCCACAGGAAGGAATGAACTCGCCCTGGAAGTCCACCGAGACCAAACGAGAAATCTGTGTGTTCATTGTACAACAGCAGTTCCTCTATATGAAACAGCCCTGTTGTTAAAGCTGAGCCAAGCTCTACCGTGCTGGCCGGGTTAGTCATCCACCTCTGGAACCGTGCTGGAAAGAACAGTGTAAAAATAAAATATATGAGCCAACATAGTATGTTTCTGGTTGGCACGATAGTGTGAAAAGGGAACATGTGAGCTAAATGTATCCACACACAGGGATAGAGCAGTAACTGAACAGAGTGACTGATAACTGTATTTCATAAGAGAATATAAACATGTTCTCCTCATCATGCATATGACACGATACAAATCATCTAAGGTATTGGTTTTATTTATCGTTAATAGATTCAAGCCCCCTCAACAATACTTGACAATCATTTTAATGCACCCTTTAAATACTTTTTAAAGAATTCTATAGCTATCCTTGAGACCTACCCCAGCTAGCACATAAGGTTCTGGAACATTCTTAGCACATATAAGGAACTTGACAAAAAAACCATTTTATTGGTTACTTTAAGCTGCATTATGTAACTTTTTGGGCGACCAGACCATGTTCACATAGAATTGTAAGTTGTAGATCTGTCATTTTCATTGAAAGCGTGTCTAAGAAGCGGTATACATGTTCTATGTGCACTATTTCTATTTCTTAATTTCCATTTGTGTCTTTTACTTCAGTTTTATACACCAGCTTCAGGCAGCTGAAAATACAATATTTTTGGTTATGGAAAAGATGTCACAGCGGTTTCGATGGTACAGTGACTCTCTACACTATACAGTACTTGCTTTGTCACAAACAGAAATCAGGCAAATTATTCACATTCTTGCAACCAGGAAATGGCAGAGCGATTTCTGCATAGTGCATCTTTAACAGACTGTTTACTTAAATTTCAAACAAACGTTAGAGAACGTTAAAAACAATGTTCTTCTGTGTAAATGTCAGTACTTTCAGCACAACATTTCCTCATGGTTCTATTTAAAGTAATGTTCTCAAATTGTTTGGAGAAAGTTAAGAAAACTTTCCATAAAAACCACAAGACATTTTTAATAACTTTCAGAGAATGTTCTTAGCATATTATTTAAAAACGTACAGTCCTTTCATGGAACGTTAAGAACATTCCATAAAAAAACACAATAAAAAATTATTAACATTCAGAGAACGTGCTAAGATGTTATTCAAAAACATGTCCATTCTCAGCATCAATAAGACTCACTCTATCCTCTCTTGTTAAGTGTGTTCAGGTGTGTTGGCCGCGACCACTAATTGGCCACACCTGATCTTAATGAGTGTTTGTTTTCTTTTAAATGGGGTATGGTTGAATAGACTAGAACAAACATCTTTGTAGGTGCAAAAAACAGGCATGCTAGCTCCATCCTGGTAGCACTGGACTAAATCCTGGCTAGAGAACAGAAGATTGTAGGTTCGCTTCTCTCTGATACCGTGTCACAAAAAATAAACGTGTTTGCATGATTAATGCATGAAATAATGAATTTCCATGTGTCCTATCTGTACTAGGAGTTCCAAAAAGTTAACCTGAAATAAGCTAACAGTGTTATTAGAAGTCTTACTGAAACTTAACGTTTTAAGTAAGTTATTCAAAAACCTCAAAATAACCTATAATTTATATTCTCAGAGCCTTAAAATGTTCTCAGAACCTCCCTGCAACCTAAAAATAAAAAATGTCAGTTTTCTTATCAAAACTTTCAAAAAACTACAAGTCAGGAAACCTTTGGCTTTGTTCCCACAACCAATGTGCAACCAAAAACTAGTCTGGAGTGCCAGATGGGCAGGTTTTGCAGATGTGGGACTATTCCTGCAGCACCAGGCAAGCTCAATCAAGTGCAATGAAAGTACAAAAGTATTTTAAAAAAAATACTATTTGGTACCCAGGTCTGGTTTCAGGAGATTCAAAACCTGTCATGAAACCAGCTCAAACCACTAAGAACAGGGATGTTGTTCATCTGATGAACTACATCGTACTGACATGAAACCTCCCATATTTCCATCCAACAAAGCCAATTCGCTTGGCAGCTGATAGACATACTCAGACTAAATCACCTCATTGGCTTTGAAATATTGCTGGAGTATGATATTTTCAACATCTATACTTTCTCACATAGCTTAACAATGGATGCAATAAAGATTTCACATCGGGAGTGGCATCAATGCCCCCTGCTATGCCAGGAACACTAACAAAGGGCCAGTTCAGTTATTTATCTCAGTCTCTCATTGTTAGCTACCGAGCTAATGACAGAGATGAAAGACGGAGATACTGAAGAATTAAAGATCTACCGATCGCTGGTAATGCACACCACAAACAAAAAAACACCCTCCGGTGACCACCGGTGGGGGTTCTCCTCTGTTGTTTTGCCACGTACTTCTTCAACAGCTAGCATTATTGAAAAGCAGAGCCTGTGAATTTAGAATGAGAGTCTAGCTTCCCTTCCTGTAGTACAAAACCTGCTAGAGGCGTAAATCCATACACACACCAGGGCCCCTACGCAACGCCTGTGGAGCCTCTGCTACTTCTTCGGCTTCCTCTATGCAGTTCTGATCATTAGCATAATGTGGTATTATAATGCTATGCTAATCAGGTGCTGAGGAATATTCAGCCAGACCAGGGTGGGGATTTGAGGGAAACTTCCTTGAATCATTGAAAAGTACTCATTGTATGTTGTGCTATACTACTGATAAACAACAGTGGTATACTGTCATTCAAAGCCAGAGGCAGCCATTGTACAATATACAGTGTATAATAATCCATGCCGTTCTGTGCCCCATATACTGAATACAGTACTCTAATACTAAAGTACACAATCCAAATATAACCGGCAGAGGTTAATAACTTTATCATCCAGCTAACACAATGTCATCCCCATATTGCGTTATGTACCAAAACATCACCTCAAAATAGTATACAGACCTGTACCATCTCAATCGAGGTATTTGGGGAAAGAACTATGCATCGCAAGACAACATTCCTCAAATCATTGGCCTGGGACACAATGTGACGAATTGAACTGACAACATCATACATTGTGTTATTCATATTTCACATAGTAAACAAACGATTAGTTATCCTCATTTACTCGGCTGTGTCCGGGGACTCTTCAGGGGTGGGCAGATGCCTCGGGAACCTTTTTACAACATTTCTCAACGTTCTCCCTTCACTTAAATGAAACAGGCACTGACTAGCACATAATCAGGATGTCTAGAGACCGTTTGATAGAGCACAAATTACAGTGAAAAGCTGTAGGAATCAACGGTTTCGGGGTCTTCGGAGACTGTTTGGCTGGCAGGAGCTGCCATAGCTGGAGGACTTGTAATCTCACAGCCCCCTAAACATTGCAGCCAATTATTTAGTAGAAACAGGCACATCCCAGGACAACCCAGGGCCCTTGAACAGCACAGTGGAGTGGGTATAGTAATTATGTCTCAAAATCATAGGTAATTTGTCTCTTTTGAAAGTTATTTACTACACCATACAATTATCAAGTACTCTGACGCTATCGGTAGTCTATTTCACTGGTGATACTTGCTTTTGCAGTTGTCGAGCTTAGTGGCAAGTTCATAAGGAGTTTGTACCATAGATGGGGTTTGAACTAAACGACCCAAACACCCATGGTGAAAGTTTTTTTTTTACTATACCCTACCTCGGTAAGCTGTCTCTTGTATTAAGTTGGAATTCACTGAAGCATTGAGAAAGAGCACGTAGAGCTACTAAGTTAGCTCAGCGGTTAAGAGCGTTTGGTCAGTAACCGGAAGGTTGGCTCAGTGAAATGCTGGTTCCAGGCAGCAAGGTGGAAAAATCTGCAGTTCTGCACCTATGACGTTGATTAAGGCAGCCCGTACCTCTCGGATCCAGAGACGGCCACTGGCACGCTGGAGAAGTGTGCTCTTCATGGATGAATCCTGGTTTCAACTGTACCGGGCAGATGGTACATGACATTGTGTGGGGGAGCAGTTTGCTGATGTCAGAGTTGTGAATAGTGTGCCCCGTGGTGGTGGGGCAGGCATAAGCTACAGACAATGAACACAATTGCATTTGAATGCACAGAGATACCGTGATGAGATCCTGAGGCCCATTGTCTTGCCATTCATCCATTGCCATCACCTCATGCACGGCCCCATGTCACAAGGATCTATACACAATACCTGAAAGCTGAAAATGTCCCAGTTCTTCCATGGCCTGCATACTCACCAGACATGTCACCCATTGAGCATGTTTGGGATGCTCTGGATTGACGTGTATGGCAGCGTGTTCCTGTTACCACCAATATCCAGTAACTTTACACAGCCATTGTAGAGGAGTGGGACAACATTCCACAGGCCACAATCAACAGCCTGATCAACTCTATTTAAAAGAGATAAGGCTGCGTGAGGAAGATGGTGGTCACATCAGATACTGAATGGTTCTTATCCACAGCCCCTACTTTTTTTAAAAGGTATCTGTGACTAACAGATGCATGTCAGTTATGTGAAATCCATAGATTAGTGCCTAATGTATTTATTTAAAAATTGACTGATTACCTTAAACAGTTGAAGTTGAAAGATTACATACACTTTGGTTGGAGTCATTACAATTTGTTTTACAACCACTCCACACATTTCTTAACAAACTATAGTTGGCAAGACGGTTCAGACATCTACTTTGTATTTACAGACAGATTATTTCACTGTATCACAATTCCAGTGGGTCAGAAGTTTGCATACACTAATTTGACTGTGCATTTAAACAGCTTGGGAAATTATAGAAAATTATATCATGGCTTTAGAAGCTTCTGATAGGCTAATTGACATCATTTGAGTCAATTGCAGGTGTACCCGTGGATGCATTTCAAGGCCTACCTTCAAAGAAGCAATTTCCAAATACCTGAAGGTACCACGTCCCTCTGTACAAACAATAGTACACAAGTATAAACAATATGGGACCACGCCGCCGTCATACCGCTCAGGAAGGAGACGCGTTCTGTCTCCTAGAAATGAACATACATTTTAGCAAAAAGTGCAAATCCCAGAACAGCAGCAAAGGACCTTGTGAAAATGCTGGAGGAAACAGGTACAAAAGTATCTTTATCCATAGTAAAATTAGTCCTATATCGACATAACCTGAAAGGCCGCTCAGCAAGTAAGAAGCCACTGCTCCAAAACCGCCATAAAAAAAGCCAGACTACGGTTTGCAACTGCACATGGGGACAAAGATTGTACTTTTTGGAGAAATGTCCTCTGGTCTGATGAAACAAAAATTA